>NW_017728948.1:48190867-48228670 GCF_001723895.1 Crocodylus porosus
GGGCAGCCATCGGGGGGGATGCAGCAGCTGGTGTGGATGGGGTCAGGTAGGGCAGCAGTCGTGGGGCTGGGTGGGGCATGTAGGGCTTGCAGGGGAGGTAGCCCCTGTGGGGGCCATTTGGCCCCTGTTGGGGAACTGTACCTCTTGTATGGTGGTTGTACCCCTTGTGTGGGGGCCATAGCCCTGTTGGGGAGCCATAGGCTTTGTGTGGGGGCTGAATCCCCTGTTGGGGGTGCCATAGCCCTTGTGTGGGGGCCAAATCCCCTGTTGGGGGCTATAGCCCTTGGATTTTCCCACTTTCAGTTACTGCTTTGGAGATGAAGTAAAAAGTGAACTGATATATTTATTGTGTGGAAATAAACTCCTTGGGTCAGTTCTCTACAAATAAGGGTTTGTAAATGTGGAGCCTACATCTTTATAGCCATAAAAACAAACCGCAATTAGACAGTCAAATGTTTAATATTTTTAAGACTGAGGTCAAAGTTTCATAACAAAAATATTCATATGAATGCTAAACCTTCAAAAAGAGAACTTTAAAGTAAAGTCAGCCTCCTTTTGTTCAAGAAAAAGCAACATTTTCATCCAATAGTAGTATGAACATGTTTTATGAGTCAACAGATTAATTACTGTGATAAGAATTTTAGCAAGGCACACTGGACAGTTTTGTTATGGAGATAAGCCATGGAAAGACATTATCTACCCAGACATTAAAACAGAATTACATGCCAAATGGAAGCTGGAATGTGTTTCTGTATCTTAGCCCAGCAACAAGCCTTTTAGCAGAGAAAAGGAAAGGAGCCATATATAGTAAGTGTCATATATAGTTCAGAGGTTTAAAAAAGAACTCTCAAAAATATCTATGACTACCAGTAAAATAATATTTCCTACTAAGAAATCCCTGCTAGCATTAACTATGAGATTGTTTAATGTAGGCAATGCTACATTAATAAGACCATGATGCTATCTACCTTTCCCAGGGATTCTGTGATAGAACAATATCCAATGGATTTGATCTTCATAAAAGAATAATTGATAGCTAGGTCCCTTAAGATAATGGAATTCCATTACTGTAAGTATATTCTGAAAAAGGACCTACTAGTTAAAGACATATTTCACTATTTCATTGGTTTATCTTCTTCAAGGGAAACAAGCATTGGCGACACATAGGACGTGCTTGCAGGTGCACATACACCTCCTGAGATTAGTGGTGCACCCCCTGCAAAAAGCACCACTGTCACTGCCACTGCCAGTGGTGCCTGCAGGCAGTCTCCGCTTACCACACACCACTTACCACCCCCTTGCCACTGACACCGCCAGTGGCATCTTCAGGTGGTCCCCAATTGCCACTAGCTGCTGCCAACACTGCCAGTGGCATCTGTGAGTAGTTGTTGACTGCCAGTCGGTGCTCACTAGCCCCCGCTGCTGCCACACCCCTGCCACCAATACTACTGCTGCTACCTGTGGGTGGTCGCCATGCCCCCCCCCCAGCCTCTGGGGGCAATTTTTCCATGGAAACAAGTATACTATCTTAATTGTATCCCAAACTTATCCATCTGAATAATTATCCATGATTTCATTCTTAGCTCAGAACAATAATAATCTCCCATGTGACAATTGCTGCAACTTGGGTTTTTTTGTTTGGTTGTTCGGTTGATTTTTTGGGTTTTGGGTTTTTTGAGGGTGAGGTGGGGGAGTTGATTTAATAGAAATACAAATATTATTTTGACAAGCTTTCCATCTTCCGTACCACTCCACAAACCTGTGCCCTCAGAGAAAGGGTTGGTTGAGCCTTTTGAGTAGATAGATCTTCATGCTGACTAGACTGGCTTGTTATAATAGGATCAGAAGTTTTCCAGTAATGACCTGATTTTGAATTTTGATGGTATTTTAAAAATATTTCAGGACCTGGATGGACCCTTTCTCTATGTTTCATTTAAAAGAAAGTAGCACTGTACATTATACAGACAAATTGTATCTCATGTTAAATCTAAATATTAGAAAACTGCATGATACACAGCAAGCACCTTTTGAAAGCTGATATGTAACAAAAGTTGAGCTCTGTAATAAACATGATTTACCAATATAAAAGGTCAGGCAGAGAAAATAAGGAGGAAGTCTGAAACTGGATTTCATTAAAGCCTTGTCAGCTCAAGGAGAAATGAAGATGAAAATACAAGAGAAAAATACCTTCTTAAAATGTCTACTCCATCAGGCTTCCAGAAGATAATCAATTAAATAACATGCTTTTGAATGATTAATAAAGCAGACCACAGTAGGCTGTATGAAGAACATAATTAATTCTATCATCATACAATAAATAAACTAATTAACAATAAGAATGTTGTACGCAGCAGGAAAAAACCAAAAGGAGGTATACATTAATTTGTTTCTGAAAAGAGAATGTACAAATAAATACAAGGCATCTTTATTTCCATGCAAGAATCATATTAATATGGAGTGAGACTCTTTTGCCAAAATTCATTAACCCTTGATAGACACACACAAAAGCAACTTGATTGTTAAAAAAAGTAAACAGCAAGATTTGCCATTGAGTCAATCCTGAGCAGGGGCTTTTAACTTTAATTGATTTTTTTATATTTAATTCTCACATTCTTTTCAAATGAAGCCCTGGGTATTTAAGGTGCTGAACAAAGGATAGAAAAGACAAATCCATGGGCAGAATGCGAGGTGATCAGCAAAGCGGTACTGCTGAGGAGAAAGATGTGGTGATTATGGTGGATCAGAGACTCAAAATGAGTCAGCAATGTGAGGCATTCACACACACACAAATAACAAAATTGAAAAATCAATGAAATTTTGGGCTGCATTAACAGGAGTATTTTATGTAAGAAATGGGAGATTAAAGTACTACCCTACTCAGTGCTGGTTACACCTCACATAGAGTACTTGTGCAGTTTTGGGCTCCACATTTTATGAAGGCGGTAGGTAGATAAACTGGAGAGGGTCCAGAAGCAAGCTAGTTAGAGAATAAGAGGATTAGAAAGCAAATCGTACAAGTTGATAACTAGACATCTTCAGTTTGGAGAAAAGGGAATTATTGGGATACATGATAGCAGCTTTCAAATATTTGAAAGGCTGCCATAAAGAAGCGAAGATAGGGACCATAAACAACTCTTGTCCCTTGTTACACAAGTCAGGACCTGAAGCAGTGGTTTTTAACTGAAGCACAGCAGGTTTAGATACCATCACAGAAAAAAAATACTTACTGTCAGAGCAGTAAGACAGTAGAACAAGCTACCTGAGGAAGTTTGAGGATTCCCTTCATTGGAGGTTTTCAAGGAGTTGAATAAGCATTTGTCTGGGATGACTTAGGGCTAGCATGTTTTGCACTTATGCAGGGGCTGGCCTATATGACTTTTGAAATCCTTTCCAATCCTATGGTTACACAAACTTTTTTTTGTCATTTATTACACCAGTACATTGAGGCTTTGTAGATCCTAGATAGAAGGGAGTTGGTTACAATATATAAAGTGTTCCCAACTCTTTCAAATGGAGTGGAAAATAATTTGGCTAGTAGGATAGAACTCCCCCCCCCGCCTAATTTTCAGAACCTGTTTCAGAAACTGTTTTCTTCCCCTGGTCACTTTGTGTTTCTAGCCTGCTCACTGTAACTCATCATAAAACTGTTCGGGAATGTCTAGCCTGCAGGTAGACACTAACCAAACAAAGTAAGGGTGGCACCATTTGGAAAGAGTAACTTATTTCTTCCTCCATCATCATCATTCAAAGATAATGATGTTTTGTGCACGCCTGGTTCAGTGCTTTCCTTTGCTTTAAAAGTGTCTAAAATATATTACAAATATGAGTTGCAGAAGTTAATACATGTCATGAAATCAGGATGTGAAAGAAAAAAATGGTTAAATCTATTGGTAATTAGCTGCAGAGAGAACAACTGTATGTGGGAAGTTGTGGTGCATTACACTATTGAACATCTGCAGTAAAGTGTAATAAGAGGCTACAAAAAATGGACACGCAACAAATATTTCCAAAATCTTAAAATGCAAGATCTCATTAATTGTAGTCTGCCACTATATATTCAGAAGTGTGCCTGCCACACTGTGTTTTGTCTCTCCAGTGGCATCTATTTTTTGTTACCACAAAGTGGATTCTACTCTTTGCTTGGAATCTGGTTTCTTTATTGTTATAAAAAAACATATTTTTGCTTTTACCTACTTTTTCTCACAGTTACCTCCCCCCCATTTTTTGGAACTGCTGATGCTTTGCAGACCTCCTCCATAGGGTCATTACAGTATAGTATGTTGGTACGTTTGTGCACAGATTTACAAGGCAGGTTGCATGGCAAATTAATACCATATTCAGCATATAGTCCTAGATCTATGAGCAAGCACATAAAAATCAATGGGAGCTATAAAAACAATTCAGGGAAATTCTTTTTGCAAAGAAATAGAAAATAAACGTATCTGAGTGCAATTGAGATATTTTAATGGTATTGGTAGTTTATTTCAACATTCACTGCTTTAAAATCTTATTAGCTATTGATAAACTTTTCACAATTTGAAGTGTCCATCTAAAAAGTACCATGTGGGATCATCAAATCTCTCTGCACAATTGGTATTACCTTTGGTATTCCTTAATAGCCTTGCTTTATGGCTGATTGCTGAAAATTCAATCTTCATTTGTAGATATTTCTTCTAACATGTTCAAGCTTCTATAAGATTTTAATTCTTACGGGCTAAACATTGAGACATAGATTTCTATAAACTTTATGGACCACACAGAAAATATCTATTTGCTGATTTTCATTTTATGATGGTTTATTTTCTCTTTTGAACTAAGGTAATATTAAGAGCACTGAAGTTTTACAGTACAGGCAAGAGACATAAGGGCACATTTGCCCAGAAGATGAATGTCTTGGTTCATTCTTTTATTGTGAAAAGTAGGTCTAAAACCAATTAAAAACTGCAACATAGTAGAAAATTCCCTAGTACAAAGAACACAAGATCTATGATTATTCTCATCATTAAACCTATCTTCAAAAAAATTATATTCAAATTGTAGTTACAGTCAATTTATAGAAATAATTTTGAAAATTGTGCTAATCTTTGTCAGGAAAAAAGAATATGTAATTAACTTTGTATTGTTAATTGCATTCATTGCACAGGGAAAGTTTAAAGTCCTACTCAAACTTTCAATAGCTAAAGCTTTCAATAGCTAGTATACATCCTTGTGTTCTGCCTTTTGATGTATTAGGAAAATATATTGCCTACATAGAATAAAGAAGGGTTTATAGAATCACACTGAGTTAAAAATCAAATCCTTATAGGTGAGAACAGCCAGAGTGGAACATCTTTGTTATGAGCTCATTTGACTATGGATAGCAACCTGTGCTGGAGAACAGGTAGCTCACTCCTCACCTGATTATTGTCAAGGACAAGCTACAAGTTTCCTGAATGGACAAGGCTTGAATTTCACTTTCTGTTACTTAGGTTTGCTAAAAGGCAGAGAACTCCCCTCAACACTGCAAGGGCCCTACAGTCAGAGAATACAATGGGCAGTTTGGGTTCCTTAATTTGGAGGTAGAAGCAGAATGCTGAATCATTGTATGGTCCAGTCATTAAGCAGGATTAAGACACTTGCTGAGGCCCCTGGCAGACATTCATTTAAAGGTGCAATAGAATCTGATCCATGATCCCAATGATCGTGTCTCCTGCCATGTACACATGCATGTGGGATTGCACTGTGGGATTGGGGATCACATCCCAATCATATGCTATTGCTTGTGCAGAAAGAGCCCAAGATCATGATCCCAGGTTCCCTCTACACTGGCAGTTAGCAAGCCCGGTGCCCAGTGCACCCAGTTTGATGACTGGCACTCTCAGCTTTGTGAATGCACCAGACCCTTCAAGATCTTGGTGTGCTCCAGAGCAAAGCGCTCCAATGGCCTGTTGTGGCTGGGAGCGCTCATCAGCTGCCTGGCCCTTCCAGCCACAGGAGCTCAGTGGAGCCCTTCAAGGCTCCAATGCACTCCTGAGGCAGAGAGTACAAGTCAGTTGGCTGATTGTCCCAGCCCTTCAAGGAACATATAGGAGCCCTTCAAGACTTTGGTGGAGTCCTGAGGCTGAGAGCCCTGATCAGCTAATCAGCACTGGTCAGACTTTCAATTTAAGGTGCAATGGGAACCAGCCACCAAGGTGCTACATATATGTTGTGCAATAGCTTTGTAGCTTACTCCTTGTTTTATCACACAATTGATTACATGAATGTGTGGCTATGTTACTACTTAAGACATGATTAACTTACCCCTCCCGGAGACCTGTGGATCAAAAGACACAGCTCTGCAGGCCATATGTTTGACACCCCTATCTTAATAGAAGTAATTAGAGACAGATAGCAGAACAACAAAGAATGTATAAGTATTTGTCTTTCATACTCCACTTGGTGCAAGCAGATCACAGTGTGCCTAAATAATCAGAAATATTGGGTGCCTATACATATGCTTGGAGGTGGGAAGGGAGGGTGCATTTTAATTAGAAAAGTTCCTGGAGAGGAACACAGCATCACATCTATTAAGCCCCAATGTGTTTAAAATGGTTGTGGGACACTAACTAAAGCTCATTCCATGAGCTTTTGGTAAAGTGCCCCAGTGACCATTTTTAAACCCACAGGGGCTAATGCATGTGATGCTGTGGCAATGCTAGAGCATTCTAATTAGAATGCAGAGCAGATTTGATTAATCAAGTCTGCTCTGATGCATTCTAATTAGAATGCATCAGAGCATGTGTATAGGTACCCACTGAATTAAAATAGCTTAGGGATGGCTAGCACAGAAAATGTATAGCTGAGTTACACTTCTTAATTTTGTGCATGGATAGATAAATGCCTTGCACTCCAAAACCTCTTTCTTCCATCTAGCTTGCTATAACCTCAGATTGGTGTTGAATATAAAACTTTTCCCCCTGATTTGACTCAAGCAAGTCTGTCATGCTGTCTCTCCTACTTGCCAACCCAAAATTCATAAAAAGGTGTAGGATGAGGCTTTTCTATTAGTGATTGAGAATGCACACAGACCAAACTAAACTCCAAGCTGTTGAGGCCAAGATAATTTGCAGGTTAATTACTTTAGACAGGCAGCCCCAGTTGACTTTGAGGTTCAGAATATCTCCTGTTGCCCTCCACAGCCGAACCCTTTTATTTCAGTCAAGCTAAAACCTATGAACTTTATGGCTGTGTTGTCCGACACAAAGTCAGAATGTCTGACTAATAGCAGCAGTACTTGCCAACATAAAGGTCCTCTTTAATGACTAAGATTCTAGGAATAAAAAAGCATGAGAGAAAAAGTGGCCTTTGGAATATACATAACACCCAGAAAAGGTAGATGTTTACCATTTTTAAAATACATTAAAAAAAATATAAGCCTATTTTGAATCAAGCTAGTTTTATTTTTTATAATATATGAGACAGTGCACTAGTGCTCAGTGAATGAGATAATTCTTTCCTCTGGAAGTCTGTAGACATAATGTATTTCCATTTACAGCAGTGCAGGAAGGATTCAAACTTCTGAATTGCATAATGAAGACAAAATTTCAGGGACTTGGGGTCTTAAAGAGGCAGAATGAACAGTGTGTACTAAACAAACTGTAATTGAGGCACACAAGCTTGTCATGATGGAAAGAAAATAGAAAAGCAGAAATGCAGGATAGACTGAAACAGATGTTAATTGAAGTAAGATTCATAGCTGGTAGTGAAAAGCACAACAGAAAATGAGTCAATCACCAGGTAATGGAGGTAAGACCCATAGTTTATAATAGGCAAAGATGTTGGAGTGATACAAAAGCTACTGGAACCTGTGAAGGTAAATGTAAATCAGTTTAGTAGTATTGTAATAAATGTTAGTTGTATTCTTTCTTAAAAACTTGTATTTATATATGTAACATGCCTGTGGAATTGTATATGTTTTTAAATGTAGTTGCTGACCTGATCACATACAGGAGGCTTGCAGAATATTAAGGCTGAAGACAAATAGCAGGGTAAAGAAAGGCAAAAGAATACATCTCCTAGTAAATAGCTATGCATTAAATAACTCAAAGATCAGATGAGACAAAATTCACAATGGATATAGTGCAAAACTCAGAGCAGCCACAGTTGTTTTCAAAACAAATGAAGCAAGGAGTGAAGAGAAGATGATATATTTATGTTGCCTGCTTGGAGACACACCAATGTTCCCCCTTAGTCCAAATTTCTGTTTAAAGAAACACCATTTAAATCAGACTAATCCTCTGAAGCAGAACTTTCACTGATTTTTTAAAAAACAATGAGGGAATGAAAAACTGAGATGGGCTATGTAGCAGCTATTTTTCCCTAGCCAGCACCTGGTACATTTGTGCAAGAAGAAAATCAAAGATAGAAAGGACAAAACAAGAATAGTTGAAGGTGTATTTGTGGTCTTCATTTGCATAAGAGAATAGTTCACTAATTCTATCATACATTTTTTATAATTCCCTGCCTTCTTATTTTCTTTTTCCTTTTCTCTTTGGTAATGCAAATTCATTCTTTAACCAGAGCTAAGAAGCTAAAAAGATTTAGGTCATGATTAAATGCTCCAGTAGCAGTGACTATCAGCAGATGAAAACCTATGAAAAGAAAAGGTTCAATTTCTCAGTTAACTATGAGAATATCCAATTTCCATTGACTCTTGTCATTTACTTTAGAACCACGTAATAGAAATTGCATGGCTCAGTGGTTTCCTTATAGCTGGCAAATTTAAAGAAAGACACAGTTACATGCATCTTAAATTGGCAGTGGGTGGAGCATTTGTTTCTTTTTGATTGGCCATTAAAAACATTACAGCAATTTTATTTTCATCAGGTAATCAAGTATTCTAGTGGGTAGTTTGGCAATAAGATGAAGCAGAATGAATTATACAGAATAATCATTGCCAAATCATGTGGCTCAGAAGTTGCAAAATCCTTACATCTGATAAAATATGATTAAATAATAGCTTTCACTGTAATGGTTAGGAAGCTCTATCATTCCTTCTCTGAGTGAACTTGTAAATGTATAGAAAATAAATTATATAAATAATTCAGACCTCTTGCAAGCACATTGGGTGCTGGCTGATCACTAAGGATCACATGGTACTAGGAACAAAAAAAGAACTTAAGAAAACATCCTGAGTGGAAGAATTGAGCACTTAAAAAGTTTTGCGTAGTTAAAACTCAAAAAACATGGAATACAATTTTAAAAGTTTTAAGGAGCATTTCACACTGCAGCTGTGAATTTTGGGTGTCAGAAGAGGAAGACAGTGAGAAGGAAGCCTAAGTTCTCACAGCTCTGAAGCATTGCATGTGTTTAACAAGGGAGGCCAAGTATGAAAATGTCTTACAGAAATTTGCAGACTCCACCCAGATAAAAATGAATCTTGAGAGGTGCTTTAAATTGGGGTAAAGAATAAAAGGTGGTAAAAATCATAAAAGTTTGGCTCAGTCTTAGAGTGGTCATTCTTGCACTTTTGGGGGTCTTACTAAATCCCTGACAAGAGATCAAATTCTAATCACTACAGTGAAAGTGTCATTTAATCAGACTTTATGCACAGAAGAGATCTAAAGATTTTGTATCTTCTGAGCTGTCAGACTATGGTCTTGAAGCTGGGGCCTCAGCCTCCCTGGCACAGCCACTTATCTCAGTCTACCACCTCCTCAGCAGAACCCTGGGGCAGACAGAGGTGGCCAGAACCCAACATCTGGGCCAAGCCACACACCAACTCCCTACCACCAGAGTTGCCAGCCAAGGTCAGCTGGCCCTTCACCCCTTCCAGTATAAATCCCTGAGCCATAAAAGGAAGTGTCTGGATAATAATAAGGCTCAATGTTGCGCCTATGCTGCTGTGCCCTTGGTTTGTGCCTTTACTGGCTTTCTGACCCTGCATTTGGCCTGACCTGACTAGTTTGATTTCCTGGACCCAGCTAGGCTCCTGACTCCGCACACTGCCTGACTCTCTGGTTGTCTCAGTTGGTATCCTAGACAGATCTCTTAGTTTCTGGATCCCCTGCACTCATATTCTGCATGCTCCCCTTGGATCTTGACTGCTTCTCCTGAGTCTGGGTGACCCGCCTTCCAGACCTGGCCGTCTATGGCCTGGTATGACATGAGCCACATGATTCTAACTGTGTGGTAGAACAATAAACTCTGAGACTGACAACTCTTGACAAAGAAGTTGTAACAAGTCCCCTCAGTCCTCAGTGAAGATTATGAGAAGTTGTTAGTGCTCTTGGACTGGTTTCTTTTTCATGCAAGCAAAACGGCTCCTACTATTCTATGATTCTAAGTGGAATCAGAAAGACATTTCAGCTTTGAGTTTTGCATCCACTGAAACCCCCCCACTTAAAACAGGAACTATAGTGTATTACATCATCTTTTAAGAGTGTATCAGGAGCACCTGAGGACCACACTACATGGACTAAGGAAGGTAACAGCACCACTAGGTCTAATTCAGTCTTAATAGTTCTGATAGCCAGAACTGCAGCAAAGGATGATTAGACTATCACTGGAAATCAAGCAACAAAATGCAAATTTCTTTTTCTAGAACTAATGCCCAGGTTAAGACTCTATAGCAAGAAACAAAGATTATTAGCATTCAGTGCCCAGGACAACATATTACTAGTTCCCAGTTGAAAAGGGAAATCTCAATATGAGATGGATTTAAAGGAACAGTAGCTGCTAAAGTATTACAGAAATATATGTTAAAGAAAGATCAATACAAAGGTTATGTTTATAAGCTTTAAATGTACAGTGGCATAGCAGAAGATGACAAGGTTCATCGTATATGTTAAACAAATGAGTACATGATGCTGGTACAGGGAAAAAAGGCCCACCGGAAAAAAGTAGGTATAGATTTGTCTATGCTGACTGGGAAAACCTATGTATTTGCTTAGACTATTACTTTTACTTTCTCAGGAAAATTTTAGTGTAAGATACTACTGCTAAATAGGTGATTGTGCACTAGATGTGGTATGTCTGACATCTGACCATGGATCACAATTTAGTGGACATCAGTTTAAGCAGTTTGCTGTGAAGTACAGTGCAGGTTTATATATGTAACAGCTTGTCCCCATGAACCCTATTCTAAAGGATGGTAGAAACAAAGTCAGAACAATAAGACAGTTGCTGAAAATAGTTTGAGTCAGATTTTAAATACTATTAAAATACAAATCAGCACCAGTGAAGTATGGGTTGTTAGCTACTGTTATTTTGTTCAACAGCAAACTGATAACAAGAAGCTTGCCCCACTAGAAATAGATGTCAGACATACAGGAACATGCAAAAGTATAGTGAGACAAAGAAAAAGCAAAACAAGAAATATGGTGGGGACTACAGTCACTTCAATAAAATAATTATATTTATCTCCAGGATAAGAACTAATAGTTGCAAAAAGCAATGGTGTCAAAAGAGATGGCACCACAGTCATACGAATTTTCTCTCCCAGATAGACAGAAACCACAGAGGAATACATTACATCCCCTTCCAGAAGGCAGGGAGTCTGCTATTTTGCTTCAGAGAGTCTCATCTTGTCTTCCATCCTGGGGAGCTGAGAAAGTACACCCTGGTCCAGGGGTCAGTCAGAGCCAGCCAGACACTCCATTTCTTGATGACAGTAGAGAAGATGTTACCTGGAGAGCCCACGAGTCCAAGTGACAGCACAGGACACTTCCAAGACCAACTGTCAGTAAGGTTAGTTATTAAGTGAGTTATAAATTTTTAATGGTATGTTCTACTATTCTTTATTTAAGTGTTATTATTTTCTGTCTTGGAAGAAAAGAGGAAATAAGCCTTGAAGAGGCGAGTTTCCCAGGCAGGGAGTCTGGGTAGCACTCTAATTCTCCTTGTTTCATACAGTGAACTGGAATTAGGCACAGCACAAGGAAGATCTCTTCCAAGTTAATTAATCATTGTGTTCATAGGTTTTGTGTTTTCTGTGATCTTGAAGCATCTCTGCAGGACCAGTCTCCCTGCTTAAATCTTCACTGCAGCCAAATGGCAGGTTTACATTACACTGGCTGCCAGACAATATAGCAGCAGGAAAAGTAACCTGGGTTACATCTATTTTCTTTGGCCTCACTCCCTTTCCTACACTCACAGCAGAAAAATGGGTAGTGTCTTCCCTCTGTTCTTGAACAGCCCCATTTGTTCTGGATACACATCGAATTGAGGTCCAGAATTCATCAAAAATATGGCAACAATATAAGTAACTTAATGCCCCCATCAACAACATCCAGACTGTTTCATATGCCTTTCTGACTAGAAATATTTTAGTAAGTTCAGCCTTCTATAACTGCTTTTGAGGATAATTAGCAATAAAAGTGTCACACAATAATTTTTCTGTATCTTTTTATCTAAACTGTTTAAGCTCCAGCAATTAAATACTGATTTTGAAGAGAAAATGTAAGCTATAATCTTTCCTCAACTCCTGCGGCTTCTTTGTTTGGCTTCTCCATTTGGAAGGTAAATTCTACCATCCAAATCTTAAACCAAAAGGCAATGCAGCTGTGCAGATTTGCATTACTTGAGGATCTAGGCCTACATCTTGAAATAATTTTAAAACTAACCCCCAAGGCCTTAGCTTACTTACTACTTTTACTCAGCCTTGAATAAAACTTCTGACTCAGCAGCCTTAGTGAATATGATGAATTTCCTTAATGAATTTCCTTACTCAAACACTTGCTTTTTCTCCATGTTATCCTTTGACTTGTCTACATATTATAGCCTGCTATATAAAGCCAGACATCTACTAGGCCTCATTTTGTTGTTGCTTGAATATATATGTTTAACTTCACTGGTTCCAGTAGAATTAGTCATGCTTTACGTGTGTGAACAGCTTCAAGCCTGTTGACATGGGACCCAAGAAGCTCTTTCAAACCCTTCTCCTATTTTATTAATAACATAGTACAATGACCAAATTAGTAAATTTCCCATGTGAAGAACTGCTCTTTGCCCCCAATCTATTCAATAATTTCTAAAGTTTAGAAAACAGGCTCCTTTTTCACATTTTATGCCTTCATCCTATTCATTGAGTAGCCTCCTCTAATAAAAAATGAGAGATCCTGCTGTAAAGATCCAACATGCACCCAGCATGCACTTTACTCTATGTCTTCATTTCAGGGGATCTGTGTGCTATAGAAGATGACTAGAAAGAAGATCTCTAGCTGATCTGAACACATCAAACAGTCAAAAAATATAAAAGAGGTGCTTAAAGCACTCCCTCACTGGGGGCTGCAAAATTCAATTGTCCTAAGTCTCATTTGTTTAATGCACATGGTGATAGCCATAGCTAAAATTCATCTGCTGTCACCACTGATAAATCGAAGGACTTTTAAAGACACTCACAACAAGTTGTCAGGAAGTTTTTTCATCATCTCTCCCTCTTGAATGCACAGTCACCAAAGTGGTGTCAATATGTGTTAGCATAATAATGTTGACTGGGACGCTTTTGCTGCTCACTTTCATTCCAGGAATGCCTTTTTTGCCACCACTGCCTGTAGCTAGGAAGAAGTAGAAAGTTCACAGTAGCTATGGGGGGTGGGGAGTGAGGTAAACTATTTCAGTATGCTTGCAGGCTTTAAGAGAACAGATGTCATTTAGACATAAAAAGAATAAACTTGGCTCCATTGCATTTACCATACAGACGTCCTTGGGCTATAAAAAGCCCCCTTGACTTCTGTTCCTTATCACCTAGAATTAGAGTTGTTGAATTCATGCTTGATGTAACTCCACTGAATTCAGCAGTTACACCAGTGATGAATTTGACCCTTGGTCTTTAAAGTAGATTTTTTTTCCCCCTTGTGTGAAACAAAAACACCATATGGTAAGTCCTTGGCTTTTTGTCGATAGTCAGATTTGCTGACATTCTCTTCAGATTTTGTGCATGGAAAATGCTAAAGCCTGCAGAGCTGGCTAAGTCACTGCCAAACCACAGCAGTTAATAGGGGTCTACACCAATGTGCAAAACACTGTGGAGATATTTTGTACTGACTGGCCACATCTACACAAGACACTTACTGCACCGTAGCTCATTACTACTGCGCACTAGTGTAACCAGGCATGAACCACGATACAATGCTACTGTAATAGTAAAGAGCTACTGCACAGTCATAACAAGCTGCTGCACAGTAGTAATGAGCTACAGTGCAGTTAGAATCACTATGAACCATGCCAGGATGCTACTGCACAGTAATGCTAGTTACTGCACAGTCATTTAGTACTTGGCTATGCAAGTACTAAATGACTGCGCAGTAACAACTGCACAGTGGGTGTCTCATGTAGATGGGCCCACTTAGGGATAATGATTTGAACCTTATGAGGAATCAAAACAAACCATATCCTTATCCTTATCCTCATCCTCATCCTTAGAGCAGGCCTAGCATAAGAATAGGACAGCCTGTGATGTCTTTCTGTACATTGGGCCACAGGAGGGAAACAAGCCCATTCTCAGTTCTCCTTGTGACAGCAGGGCTTCACACCATCCACAACACATGCTTGTGCCTACACTGTACAATTTGGCCTGGGCTAGCAGTTGTGGAACCCAATTAAATGACTTTATAGGAAGGCCTTACTTATTTAAATTGGGATAGAAGTCCTACATTCTAAAACAAACAACACCCCCCTCTCCCCCCCAAAAAATACAGATATACACACCCACATCCAAGGTGCTAAATCTGTAAGCATGGACAATTCAGGCAGATGCTCTTCATATTGATATCCTTGATTCTCCCATACTTTCATTGTCTGACTCACTTTGGTTCTTAATGGGTCAATGGTCTCTAAATTTCCTCTGAGAATTCATTGAAAAACAAATGGAGGTAGGTCTTCTTATATGATATAACACATTGTTGGACACACTCCTATCAGCATCATGGCATAAAGCCAACTTGCTTAAATTCATTGTCTGAATAGTTCTTGCTTTAATTTGAGATTAAAAGCAACATAAATATGTATCATGCAATATATGTTCCTGTTCTTCTGTCTGACTTGAGCAGCTCCCTTCAATCCCTCCACCAGCTTCCTCATTTTCATTCTATGAAACCCAAATATTTTATCATAACCTAAACAGCCCTCTACAGGTTAGTCTGGCCTTACGTAGTTTACTATAAGATTAACTTATGACTTCTCTCTGCCAGTGATGCCAGACTTGATCACCTGTTTCTCTATTTCTGTCACAAGCATCATTGCACATCCTCTCCTTACTTATGTGTGAGAAAAAACTCCATAAATCTGATGCTCTACACTCTTTCAACTCCTCCCTTAAAATTCACCACTGCTCTAATGCATACAGAAACTGCCATCATAGGTTATGAGTAATGATCACTTAGTCTTTTTTTAATTAAAAGTAGGAATTCAAATACTTTAATATGTAAAAACTATAGTATGTTCTGCCCCAAATTACAGCATGTGCTGAATGAGGTTTGGAAAATTTAGGAAATATGACTAAGTAAATGGATGCATTGATATGAATTAAAATGAGTTAAAAATTAGTCCTTAAAGACATTTATAATCTTATATCAAAGCATTTTATTTGAGTCCAAAATGAGGTCAAAAACAAAATAAAAATACTTCTGACTTCCCTATACTTACATTTAACATGGAGGATTCGTATGATTCATTAGAATATTAATGGTCTTTTGCTATTACTCTTTATGAAGGAAAGCTTACCCTCATGGTATAGTCTTCAGTGGTATGAATACAAGCTGTTTTTCATCAGTCCTTTGCCTCATCTGGTGCACAGAACAAAGGGCTCTTGCTTGAATCAAATAGCTATTTAGTATTTTCTTTTAATATCATTGTCAATGTATAATCCTATGTCTTTCTTACTGCCCACTGTTTAAATAATTCCTTGAAGACTAAATTATATATGCCCACAGTGCTCATTACTAAATGCTTTAAAAGTATTGATACCTCTGTGAAATGGGGGGATTGAATTATCTCTATCTAACAGCAAGAGAGCTGAATCACAAAGAGGTTAAGGTCAAAGTGTCTAGTAACTTAGGGTGCCAGTCCAAGATGCTTAAAGGTGAGTTTTCAGAGGGCCTGTTATTTAACAACCATGTATATGTTCAAAGCACAGTTTCTAATTAGTTTAAATGCAGCTGTAATTCCCCAGAACTTCTTCAGCTCAGACCTCAGGTGTTTCAAGTTGAACACTCACAGCTGGCTCAAAATGTCTCTTATAACAGCTAAAAAGGAATTAAGTGGAATTTAGGTGCCTAACCAAAAATAATCCAGAACACCCTGCTCCAACAGTTACCACACCCATAACTATTATATAGCTCCATTTTAGCCTCAAAAAATGCCTAAGAATTTTAGCTGAAATTTGTGTCTACACTCAGAAGCAGTCTAGATCAAATACCTCTGTGCTTAATTCGTATCTAAACTCCATTACTATCTAGAATGGCCTAAACTCTGCTTAAGTCCCCTGATGTGTTTCATAGATTTCATAGATATTAGGGCTGGAAGGGACCTTGGAAGATCATTGAGTCCAGCCCCCTGCCCCAGGAATCATAGGATCCCAGCAAGATAAACATCCAGTTGTCTCTTGAAGGTGTTCAAAGTAGGTGCTTGAACCTACTGTAGTGCCTAATACGGTTGATTCAGATTGCCCCCTGGATCAAGATACCTAAGTTTTAAGTGACTTGTGCAGAGTTGGATTAAACTCAGTGCAATGGAAGGGGTAGAATGCAACTCTCTGGGATAGAATTCAAATGGTTAAACCATGACACCATTATTTCTGTACCTGCAATTGCCTGTTTTATATACTATTTAGCTACTACAATAGATGAGGCAGGGACTCACCATGTAACAACCTTCATTGTACAACCCTGATTCATTCCTTTTTAAAGAAATAAATCAGTCAGGATCTTATGGAAAATAATAGTATGTGGTCATATAAATAAAGACCATGTCATAATGTTTGTGCACCAGCATAACTAATTATGACTAAACTGTTTCTGAACTTTCCCTACTTTTAGCAGTTGACTGTTTGTGTGTTTGCCAAACCAATTCCAACCTCGCTCATAGTGCTCTTTATCTGAGTCCCAGTCTGCGCCTCTCCTGCCTCCACTCCCACCGCACCGCCCCAGATTCCAGTTGCCCAGTCGTACTCTTTCCCCCTTTTCAGGTTCACTGCCTCAGTCTACCTGTCTTCAGGTGTTTTGTCCTAATCCCATTCTCATTGCTCTGTGAATCCTAATCTCCCTGTTAAATTCTATCCTCCAATCTCAGTCTCCATCCCAGACTCCTAACCCTAACTGACTTTCTGTCTCTCCCAGTGCTTCAGGCCCAGCTCCTCACTTCTCCACATTCTTGTCAGGCTGCTTCTGCCTCTTCTGGGCTCCACCAGTGGGCATTGAGAGCACAGGAGTAACAACCTCCTTTATCTTATTTCTGTAGCCTGGTGCAGCACAAAGAAAGTTTTCAGGACATAGGCTATGTCCCTTCAGGAGCATAGCAGGCAAAAACTTCATAAGTTTAGCAATCAAACTCTAAAAGGTCTCCAGTGAGTGTGTACAAAGTGAATTAGTTTGGATGTTTGCAATTAAGTCATGTTTGTGTAGATTTCAACTGGAACAGCAAAAGATGCATCTCAGCGTTTGAGGCAATCTTGCTAATAAATTGAAAGTATTTGCTCCAAAGCACATTGGCCTTCTCAATGCAACAGTTGTAAAAAAATATATAACAGCAGCCATCTAACTTTTCTTTCTTTACTATCATTCTTGGAATAGGCTGAGTCACTTTTTACAGAAGGTTGCCAAAAGAAATTCAGCCTGAGGCAAACACCTGGTGGCATGGAAAAATTCAGCCAGAACAGTTACATTTTGATAATGTTAGGAGGAACTGATAACAGGTTTTAGAATGGAAATATCAGGCAGCTGTAACTATATTGCTACCAGCTCCTCTTGTTGTGTACCAGTTTCTAGCTATAGCAGTAGCTAAGAAATATGTTTAAATATTCTCTAAATCTGTGACCTTTCCTAGTAATAAATAATAAATAAAATAATACAATAAAAGATGAAGTTGCATGCTTTCCCTAGAAAATATATTGCTGGTTTCTGGACAACACTGTATAGTCCTTAATGAAACCTTGTATAATTTTATTTGGCTTAGCGATGTATATAAGACAGCATCTGGCTGAAATCAATAGCATTAATACATCTCTAATGATAACAGCAGTTTAACTTATGATGTTTATTGCCATTTTCTATTATTCAGTGTCTAGGCTTTTGCTGTTTCCTATGTTCTGGAAATAACCAAGTCATATCTTCTGGTTTCAATACACAATTATGCATCTTCAACACTGCAGAAAATGTTTGTTAAGGAATAAGTGCCTTAATGGGACAAGGCAGGCTATTTTTTTTTAAATAACTGTTTTGATGGATCAACATAAAGCTGCTTTCTTTACCTCCCTACTTTTACGACTCATAGGAAGTTGATGAGTCACTAAGCTGCTCATGGATCTTTGTGAACTAAGAATAGGAAATTAGAGCTGAAAGAGCTTGTCTACATCATGGAGGAAGATGTAATTAAACCAGAAATATTTTCCAAGTTTACTTATGACCACTGTAGTAACATATAGTCAATAAAGAATTTGGAGCATTGGCAACATACAATAAAATATCAAATGTATTGTAGTAATCAAAAGAAAACTCCATATGGCCCAAAGGATTTTAACCAATTCCATTCCTCTTTCATGTTCACTATGAAAAATACTTCATCTTTGCCAAATACAAAACAAGACAACTTTTGACTTTAATTGACACAAAAATATGGTTAGACAATGTTAACTCTGCATCCAATCCTCCTTCCCTACATATGCAAAAATGAAATCCAGAGGAGTTTGGAGTGTGCAAAGAAGACAGGATTAGGCTTCCTGTCTGATCTTAGAAAGTATGAAAATGTGAATGTATCTTCCAAATGACTTAATTCACATATATATATTTTATATATAAATATGTTTGGTATGTAAGTGTATCATATTTAAATATGAAAAATATACTTATAGCTTGTGTATATAAATATATTGTATATACATATATATCTAATTCAAATATAAGTACGGGTCATTTAGAAGATATTTATCAGTAATCCCCAAGGCACATTTCCCTCCTTATGCCACCTGGAATTAAAACAATATTTTAAAAGTGTTTCAAATATGTGTTTGTAATAGTTACAATTCATTTTGATTGCTGTGGCAGGCACAAGGCCATGGGGAAAAACTTACCTGAGAAAGGAGACAAGTGGAGCCATCAGGATGCCATGCTGAGCTGGGAGCAAGGTGGGAGCAAAATCATGGTGGGAAAAAACACTGCTTCAGAAGAAGAGAAAGAAAAGCATCAGGCCCAAGAGGAGCCGGGACTGGCTCCCACACCGGTGGGAGCATACTTTATGGAGGCATGCCAGTGCTGATTTGCCAGCCGGCTCTTCAAAAAGAGGGAAAAAACAACAACCCACAGGCCGGGAGCAAGGAGTGGGCCCACCAGGTAACCCACCTCTGGTTCCTGAGTGGAGCAGAAGAAGGGGCCTCTGAAAACCAGCTAAGCCCAAGAGGGCTAAATTACTTACCTGAAACAGTGTTGTGATCCTGTATATCTCCAAACAGGATTGGACCTTCCAGGGACCTGAAGAGAGAAGGAGATGGATGCTTGGACCATGGAAGATACCACCCAGGAAGAAAAGAAAATATGCCAGGGAGTAAGGTAATCCAGGGCCAGGAAGGAGTCTAGGCCAGTCCTAATACAGCCTAAAACAAGCCAGACGACGCAACGTCTGAACGTGACTATTATAATGTGAAAGGCCAAGACAAATGACTGATATCATGACCAGACCTAGAACACTGGGAAATAACATCTTTGGTTGGCATTAAGGAGGGTGTAGGGGAAGCGGAGCCCCAAATTGGGAAGACAGACAGGAAAATTGAACGAAGGTGCCAGGCAAAACAGAGCATATCATCTTCCTCTCAATTTAACAAGTTTATTACAGCAAGATGTTGCAGGAGAGAAATGCTGAGGACCCTCCAAGGAATCTGCCCCAGCCACAAGCTGTCCATTTCCTGAGCTACGGCAAAGTCCAAAAAGCACATATGAACAAAGCACACTCGTGAAAGGCACAGAAGATTACAATTGCTTAAATGTATTGTCATAGCAATTCAACAATGTAGGATAGGTTAACACCTTAAAGACTAACTTGTTCAGGAGAGCATAAGCTTTCATAAGTGATAGCCTATTCTAGTCAGGTGCTGTGAATGGACTTGCAGAGAGCAGTGATAATAAAGAGAAATTAAAAAAAAAATTCAGTGCAAAGGATAGGAAAAAGGGGAGGAAAAGAGGAATTACAGCTGTGAAAAACAAAGGTTGGTGAAGAGGTCTGCCCCCGACAGGCCTTCTTGGGTCACTCCTGGGAGCTCTGCCGTCCTGGTCATTGACTACTCCCCTTCCGGACTTGTGTGTTACCGTGGTTGTTCGTCCTCCCGCGTCGCCAACCCCGCTCTTGCCTGCCATGACTTGTTGTTTCACCAGTGGGGCAGGGCTAGTTCACGGGTCCCTCGGTGGCCTGGGCCTGGCCCGCTGGTTGCACACAGGGCTCTGCCACCCCTACACCCTGGCCTCATGCCACCTGTGGGCTCCACTTCCCCGTGCCCGCTCAGTGATGGTTCCGCAGGCTTCTAACACAGCTCTTGTCTTCAAGTTCCCCAAAATCCTTGGGATACTCCTACCCTGATGTCAACCCCTTCACACCAACCTGAACCGGTGCCTCAGCCCCCACCACTATAGATCCCACACCACAAGCCCTTCACTCTGTGCACCCGGTGCTATGCGCCTCTTCTAAGAGGTTCTAATGTACTAACTACCTCACTGACCCTCCACCAGCTCCCTATTAGCATGAATGGGAGTGGCTCCTCTTGGCCACTTTCTAGTTGCCCACTCGTTTCCTTAATCGGAATCCACTGTTCTCGGTGGCGATCCCACCCCGATCTCCCTCCAGCCAGGTGGTCCTTTGGTCTCTCGCCCCTCTTCGGCATAGCCTGCACCCACCGCCTCGGCACTTACTTCGGGGTCCTCCAAATCCTCCTGGGTTGTCTCGATCTTCCTCTGCTCACCCGGTCTGTCGCTTCTGGGTCGACCCGCCGGCGTCCCAGTTGTCAGGCTTCCTTTCTGAGTCACTGCTCCCTCCAGCACACTGGCTTTTCTCCGTTCGTCCAGCGGGGCCCGCACCATGGCTGGCCCAGACAGCTGTCTGATCTCCATGCTATCTGCCACCTCCAGAGTGGCGGCTGCCATTTTTAAATCCGCCGGCCGGCATCTGATGCTGCCGTCAGCTGCTGGCCACAGCTGTACGTAGAGGCGGCTAACGAGCTGCGCAGGTTCTCCCTCCATCTCTGCGTCTCTCCTGTCCTGGGCTTCAGGTAAGTGTCCCTTGCTACCTTGGCCCCCGGGACAAGGTCAGAGGGGATAAACGAAGGGGTGGGCAAAATATGGCCTGCAGGCCAAATCCAGCCTGCAGGTGGGCACCCACTAATTATTTGTATCTGGGCCACAGCCGCCCCTGCTATACTCTGTATGGAGCCTGCTCCTTCTCTGGAGCGCACGCTGTACTTTCACCTTCACCTGCTGGAGGGCAGCTCTAGCCCTGGCCCCAGCCATGATGGATAGCTTGGATAGCTTCCTCATGGGGCTGATGCAGCCACCAGAGGAACTTCTGCACTCTCCTTGTCTCCTTCTCCTGTCCCTGCTGCAGGGCTCCAAGCAGCAGGTAGGAAAAGGATGCAGTAGCGGGAGGGAGAAAGCTGCAGCTAGGTAACTCCTGCCCCAGCATGTAGGGCTCCAGCTCCAGCTCCTGGTTGCCTTCCACCCACTCTGCCCAACCAGTGTAATCAGCAGCCACCTGTGGGCAGCTAAGTGGTTGGAAGGTGGCCCCGTCAGATAGTTATGTGCCCTGGCCAGGGCTGGGGCCAGCCAGAGCAGGTTCAAGTGATAGTGTGTGGCAGTTGAAGGCAGGCAGGACAGCAGATCAGTTGCAGGAAGAAATGCAGGGCAGCTGTGGGCAGGAGTGTGGTCCCATGTACAGTGCCCGGGAACAGCCACAGGCCATAGAGGGGGTGCAAACTACAACTGTACCACCCAGCCATGCTCGACTGCATGAAACCCCTGCCCCGATCTCCCCCCACCCATACCCAATCAGCTCCCAGGACCTTGCACTCAGGCAGCCCCCACACATGCACACCTACCCACCTTACAGGCACCCACACCCCAACCACATACCCCACACTTCACCATATCTGCACACATACCTTCACCTCCACACAGCTCTATATACACTAACATATAAATCAGGACAAAAATATTTTTTTTTAATAAAATTAAAATATGTTATAGTCGATGTTTGATCTTTAATGTATGATTTGGTTTTATCTATACTTCATTAAGATGATTTCTACTGAAATATTTTATGTGCATGGCCCTTAACTCATTTGCTTTGGTGTCATTCTTTGGAAGGTTCGATGCCCCTGATACCCCCACCAATTGTTTAAAGGTGATGGGGCAGATTGTTAGAGAGGTCACAACCCCTCACTACCTGATAGGTCATGCCTGTGCCTCAGGAGCACTAGGGGTAGGCCATGCACCATGAGGGCTGGGGCTGTCAAGGGGCAGCGTTTCCCAGTCAAGAGGTGAGCCTTCTATTGTCAGGAACTCTGTGTCAGGGTGGGACTTCTAGTTCCAAGACAGCAACAATCCCTCCCAAAAAGAGTACTTCTGGGGCACAAGAAGAGACTTATGGTGGCAAAGGTCAGGAGCTAGGGGTGGGACTTGTTGTCCCAAGATGGGGCTTAACAGTTTGACAAAAGATGACCCCTGAGGCCCTTGACAGCTCACCAAAACTCATTAAGTGGCCCTCCCACCAAAATAATTACCCACACTTAATGTAAGGGGATCTAAATCTCTGCTACAGTTGAACCTATAGATCTTTTAAAATTATTATACATTAGAACATTTAACATTTACATTATTAGATAAATCAGTCACATCTTACCTCTATTGCATTTTGATATTAAACACAGGAATGACTGAGAGATTTGACATTTCACCACTGTGGTCCTCAAAGTTTCTCTAAGGTCTAAGTTATGGTCAGAATATGCCCTTTTCCTTATGTTACATATTGCCTTCCACTAAAAGCACTAATTGAACCTGGAAAATAAGGGAAAATAATATATAAATGGAGGAATATACAACTATCTTGTCTGATGTGTGTATTATCTCCTTTTGTCATGCCACTCATCCATACACCTGCAAATTAGGCCTATGCAAAGCAACTAGTATTCACTTTGGATTCAGATTCAGCTGATTCAGGGGACAGTGATTCGATCTGGTGATTCAAATCACTATCGCAAATTAATTCAAATTAATCTGATTCAGAGATTTGGCTGCAGCTGAATGGGCTGAAACTGTAATTGGCCCCATACCCTTCCTGCTCTCCCAGCTCCCAGATCTTTACAAAAAAGCCCCCAGTCACCAGCTGCTGCCAGGCAGGAGGGTGATCCGTGTTGCCCCCATTGCGCCATGCTGCGAGGGGATTCTGCCACAAGCCCCAACCCCTGCCCACTCTCCCAACCCCCCCATGGCTGCCCCACCTGCCCTAGCTCCCAGCCCTTTAAAAAAAAAGCCCCCACTCACTGGCTCCTGCCCAGTGAGAGGGCAATCCCCACTGTGCCAACTACCACAAAGTGCATGGGGGGCTCAGTCACAAGCCCCCAGAAGCCCCGAGGCCACTGCAGCAGCTGGTGAGTCAGGGGGGTTTAAAGAGCCAGGAACTGAGGGGGGGTGGGGCAGCCATGGGGGGGTCTGGGAGAGTGGGTAGTGGTTGGGGGGCTTGTGGCAGAGCCCCCCCATGCAGCATAAGGCAGTGGAGAGCAGTGGGGATCAACCCTCTGCCTGGCAGCAGCCAGTGAGTGGGGATTTTTTTTTGAAGAGCCAGGATCTGAGCTGGGTATGGCAGGCAGGGGTTGGAGATCTCTCAGGGGGACTGGGGGAGCAGGCAGGGGATGGGGCCTGGCAGGGGTCCCACCATGGTCCTCTCGCCCCTCCTCCAGCCCCTCCTCCCTCACCCCCTACTTACCAGCATGGAGTCCAGGTCTAGTTCCTTGGTGCAGCCAGCAGGGACTGCCCAAATCACCGAAGCTCTCCAAATCATTTTTCTGGAGAGCTTTAGATCAATTTGGACCTTTTAATTGGTCTCCTGATTCGATTTGGATTCAGAGATTCAGCTCCTGAATCGGGCCAAATCTCCTCTGAATAGAATCAGCACCTGAAGCTTCACACAGCCCTACTGCACATACATTTAAACATTTGAAATAACTACAACTGTTTGTGGGTTGCAACCAGGTATCTAGGTCTTCTGTATTTGTCTGCATACTCACTGCAGCATATAATTTACTACTGTGTAACTTACTTTTGCTTTGCTTGAGAAACAATATTTTGAGTCTGAAAGATCAACATTATGTAAAACCTATCTATTTATTCTTCAGAGCTTCAGATCTGAGTTGTTGATGAGAAATGTAAGTTTGTTTTTTTGCAGAGTATTATTTTCTTGGGTTGCAATCTGGGGAAGTTAAATGCTGCTTTTATTACATGCAGTATGTAGATTCCACAAGGGGTAAATGATTATTAATAGAAAATTTTCCACATTTAATGAGCACCTGCTATGCAGTGTGGGTCAGTGTTTTTGATGAAACATTTACAAACCACTTATTATAATTAGTGTAATTAGGCCTTTAGAATGCTGCCCTATCTGAAGAAAAACGGATTCTCAAACCTACTTTGTAGGTGGTTATAATACCCACTGATTTAGATGAGTTTCCAGCTGTTTAGGCATCATTTATTAAATTCATATATTTTATAGAGAAGTGTTCTGCAGCAGTCTTAGAAAAGTAGGAATTTACAGACGATTAAATCAGTTAATTTGTTAAAACCGGTATCCTTTTTCTGATGATGACGGGTACACCTGATGGTTCAGAGAAAAGTAAAAGACCCCCTATATTGGACAGCTATGGAAAATACCTGTACTTATGTGCATGTTTCTTACTAACTTTCCTTGGTTTGTGGCTGATACATGCCCTGAAACTCAAAAACTTATATCACTTTTGAACAACATGTAACTTATCTGTTTTAGCTCTGTGTGTACTCATTAGTGATATAAAATATATATTAAATGCTTCTTTGAATCCTACTAAGTATTTAGTGAAAACTACTAAGTGTTCTCACTAAATATTTTGTGGCAAAAAGTTTTACATATTATCATAATGTAAAGAATATTTCCTTTTAGCATTTTTCAGTTTGTTGCCTTTTCAGATTTCACCACCAATACATTGCATGATTTTTGGCTAGTCAGTTCAACTTTGTCTCTTTTTCCTGTTCCTCGTTTGTCTTGTTTGTTTATAGTCTAAGCTTTTTTGTGGGAAGGTCAGACTTTGTACACCACGCAGCAGACAGGGCTATTTTGCTAGTCCTAGACATGTTAAGAATTATTTTCACCATGCAGCTGTTCTGGCATTACGGAAGAACGTGAATAAGAGCTCCCAATTTATTTACCTTATATGTATCACACGGTCTATGTACTTCTTTCATGTTTTGTCTTATTAGTCAAATGAAAAAAATGTAATCTTTCAATTTCTATTCCATGCTTTTTTATTTTAAACTATCTTGGAAAGACAGTGTCTCCTCTATTTTTTCCAAGACAATAGTCTGGGGAAGGAAGTATCATTGATCTTCTATACAATGTTAGTATTAGAGCTGGTTGAAGGGAAGGAGGAGGATTGTTTGTATTTTTGCAAAATTAAGTTCTCCCTGAGAATTTTTTGTTGTTAAGTTTTTTTTATTTTACTTTGGAACATGAAATAGTTTGTTTCAGATCAAGCCAAATTTCATTGAAATATTTCAATTTGTTTGATGTTGCATCAACATAACACAAGATATTTTTGAATAGTGAGTATTCAATATGCTATGTTTTCAGTGGAAATGTTTGAACGTTTCAAGTAGCTATTTTAGGAACTGATTATTTTGAGGAAAAAGCCAGTATTTCAACTATTATTTGGATTAGATTTTCCAGCAAAGGGTTTCATAATCTGTGTGCTTATTGGATTTTCATAAAAATTGTCAAAAACACCAGCAACGTTGTTAATTAAAGTTGTTTAATTACCTTTTGGAGCTATTTGAATATGAAAAGTCACCATAAGTTAATTTAAAGAATTAAGTGCTACCATTCCCTGAAACAAATATTTGCCAAATATTCCATCATTGCTACCTACATCACTAGCTGGGATTTTTCCTTTATTACTTATGTAAAACTGCTGTAACCAGTGGTTTCTTAACCATATAAATCTTGCTAAATAAAGAGTATTTTCCATTGCTAAATCAATTCACCAGCGTATGTAAAGTTACAAACTCTCTGCACATCTTTCCTAATATATTACACTCATTGCTTTAACCAAGAAACACCAAGAAATTATTTTGTGGTATCATTATATTTAGAAGTAAATGATCAAACAGAAGTGGATAAACTGAAGGTTATCTTGGCCTTGCCTGCCATGAGTAGTCTACAAGTTTTGCTTTAGAGTCTTCATTTTGGCAAACACTTTTACCATTAAGCTCGCGTTAGGAGAACATTTGTACAAAATGGGCCAAATCAAAGATATAAGTACAGTCAATGAAAATATGTTTAACATCTTCAGTGAATATTCACTGAATATTTTTATAGTGCTCACCCAGGTCTGTTATCTGACTTCAGAAACCCTCACATCAGGAGTATAAAAATGTTGGGCTTCTACATGAAGTACATTTATGGTAATATAATCAGCCTTTGCACTGGTAAACAAGTTTTGGACACAAAATTTATAGATAAAGCGTAACTTACTTGAATCCAGTGTAGAAATACACTAAAGTTGAGTTATATCAATGAAAATGGTTTATGTCCACAGCTATTCTAGAATAGTTACTGGCTATTACCTGCTGTTTGACAACCTACTGTCTAAGAGCTGGATTAGTGTTAATGAGATCATCTATTCTTCTGTCTACTCTGGATCCTGGTATAATGTACATTCACGTAGAAAAATGATTTAAATGACACTGGTGCAACTGTGTTATATGCCCAGGCCCATAGTTAAGAATTATTGCATTATCCGTTGCATTGCCGATCACCATAGTTTTCTGGAATGCTAAATCTTCATTAAAAATATTTTTTATGACAGAGGCTGACAGAGTATAGAGTAATGCATGTAGATTTTTTTTCTGTGTGAATAGTGTCTACATAAGGCTGAATATTATTTTCTTTCCCTAGTTTTGGCTCATGGAAAACAATCATTTCAGCAAGGTTGAAAAGCACTTCTGGCAGAAGGCCAGCACAAATTGTATGACTCCATTTACACTATAACTGGAGAAATTCGAATAAAGATGTTTCAAGCATGTTATTTATATTCCTAAATACTCCAGTGTTACCTGACTCTATGCTTGTAAGCATTTTTAGATAGAAACTATTACAGGCAATCTCAATTTATGAAACACTACCCAACATTGTTGACTGAACTTTTATTAATTGTCATCTGTAAAAAGGTGGCCAAAATATTTGATATACATTTTCTTTGACTTAAGAAAAGAAACAACAAAGAATTGCTTTGATCAAAGAATCCTCTTGAAGCACAGATAAAGTTTATTTGTGAGTTAATAATCTTACAGGACTTCAATAGTTTTGATCTGCTGCACCAAGGTTGTCAAAAAGTTTTCATTTTTAGATGTCACAACTTCAGAGAAGCAGCACTTATTGTCAAAATGATCCATGCCCTAGTTTCAGATATGTTTATTCTCTCTTTCTCTGCGTTGTAATAATTTAAGGAAAGAGTGACATTAGTTCTGACCAATGAGAAGGGTTTAATTGATGGAGAATTACAGCTTTGTGGTGGGAAGACTATGGCATAAATAATGATCCCCAAAAGGAAATTTAGATTCACCTTTGCAGCGCTGGAAAGCCTTTTAGAGCCCCCAATCCCTTGACTCCTCGTAGGTAATGTACAGGAAAAGTTAGGCACTTAAGAATGGATTTGGCAAAAGCTAGCATTTTGAATGATAAACAGCCAAAATGTGATGGTACCAAATGCCTGAGAGTTAGAAACTCAACTCCAGGCTCCTGGGAGGCACCACCCTCTTCCTTAGTATTCATAGGAATAAAACCTCTCTTGGATTTGGTTAGTTGCCTAGGTTTGGGCAGTCCTTACATGTTCCTCTGCCCCACCACACAAACCCAGTAAATGGAAAGAGGTTTTCCACTTTTTATATTCAGAAGTTAGAGTTCTCCCCCATGGGTTTAAATTTCCCCCATAATCTGAACCCAGCTTTCCCACTTCCTATGCATATGTCTTAGCCACTGGCTTATTCAGAGATGAAACACACTCCATTTCTGAAAGTCTGGAGCCTGCCAGTTATGAAACCCACTCAGAGACCCAGTTTCCAGGAGTGTTTTAAATATTTTATTTGAAGTGGAACAGCGTCAACAGAGAGAGCTTAACTCTGTGTATTCTGTAGCCAGAAATTAGGAAGCATACCCTGAACTATGTGAGATTGGGGTCTGAAGTAGTCAGATCTGGGTCCAAAGCAATTTGAATGTGCTTCCCTTACATCCAAAGTAAGTGCTTTACTAGACTACAGGAAATTGGGGAAGCAGAGAGGCACACTAACATATTCTCCACCTGTTTTAGGTGCCAGCAGTATGGCACTCGTAAGCCCCAGTGAAGGAAAGAATCTGGTTACAGTCCCTAAGAATACTTTGTTTAAGATTCTAATCAATGTTAAATGAGTTTATTTGATATTGACTAAGCTCGGTATAATTGCCCCACATAAACACTTCTCTGCCCTTTGAACTCTTCTTGGCAGTTAATTGTTTTTTTAAGCTATTTTAAAATTCTCTAAAAGACTTGGGATTTGAAAGCTCACTCTTTTCCTGTATTTCTATTTTAGATTCAGAAAGAAATTTAGTCAACTTACTAAACAAAGTGAAAGAAAAAAACATATTACAGTGGGAACAAGCACTCAGCTACTTTAGTATCCTGATATTGAAAAAGTTGATTCCATTATCATTTTACACATTGGGACAGTTTCATCAACAAACAAACCAACCCCAGAAAATGATAAGATCCCTTGGAGGGACTTTGAAAAGAAATCATGTTCTTCATGTAATAGCCTGTTTCATGCTCTCTGTGGTCTGCCTCTTGAGGCTGTATAGCAGCTGGTGAGTTACACAGTTTTGTTGTGAGTCGTTACACACAGTAAGGATGCAAATCTTAAATGAGAATATTAAAAAGCTTAAGCAGTTCCAAACTTATATAACATACAGACCAATTTCTGCACATCTTGACAGTCACAGTTCAAACAATCTCATAAAAACAATTTATGGGAAGCACATGGCATTACAGTACTTCAAATTGGAGACAAAAAAGAAGAAAAATAAAAACTGAAAACAGAAACAGAAGTTGTTATTCACCTTACCATTACATATGCCCTTATGCTAAATACTAAGTGCTAAATATCTTATTTCTTAGTTTCATTTTGGTTTTAAAACTTCTTGTTATTGGTTACAACCATATCCTCCAACCATGTGAGTGGACTCTTCTTTGTGACCATAATATTTTTCCATCAGTTGTTTGGACAAGTGAAAACTATTCCAAGTACTCAGTATAATTAACTGTTGTGTACTGTTGGCTTTTCAGGTGCCACTAGCAGGCACTCACATATGACCTTCAGGCTCCATTTTCCAGAGTGGAATTAAATGTACTTTGCAAGCCATCAGAGAGTTTGATCTCTGCCTGGGACTCACTTCTGAGATGATTCTTATGAGAGAGTTCCCCTCTGCTGAAATCAGGCATTGGTGTTTAACCAAAGGAACTACCCATACCCTGTTCAACCATCTCATTTCATGATGAATGAATATGTGTAAATGAAACAGGTTAGAATATAGGCTGACTTTTTTTCTTCTGGAGGAAACTTAATGGCAAGCCTGCTCAGCAGAGATGTGCTGTTGATGTCAAAATAGGACACTAATATCAGAGAAAAAGGCAAAAATGTCTAAGTTTTCTCACACAGGATTAATCCCTTGGAGATATTTCTCTCCATTATGAAAGTTTCTTTAATTTATTTTCGGTGTGATTATTGGTCTTTGTTTTTACTTTTCCTCATTATTGTTTTATTACACATGATCAAGTTTTATTATGCATCAAATCCTCAACGTGAGTATGCAGTTCCCAATGGACCTCAGCACTAAAACAACATGAATGGTAAATAATGAAGTAGTAGCAATGGAGAAAAGATGGCTTCAAAAAAATGTGCACACTTGTGTGATGCAGGAGAGTTCCTGTTCTGCTAGCATTAGGTGTCAAATGTCTTCCTGCTTATAAGACGATTTTTATGTGCTTTAAAATATGCATAAATAACCGGGTACCTACAGACCCCCTAATCAGACCTCAATAGTGTATGAAGTTTTATTTTGGTTTCTTAAAAAAGTTATTAAACATAGGGAGGTAAATGGAAAATGGGGTAAAATGGAACATTGGCATCCAAAAGTAACCTGGTTTCTTTAATAATAAAATTGACCCTCTAAGCAAAATAGATGCAATAGCTCTAATCTATCTGAACTTCAGATCACTAATGCAATGTCACATGGGAAATTATTAGTTAACTGGAGGAAACAAACATTAATGTTTGTCACTGGCTTGATGCATGAAAGGGATTATCTGATAAGCTTGACTGTGATAGACAGAGTGGACTTGATGACTCAGAAAGTGTCCCCTAGTCTTGTGTTTCTAAAATTAAGGTATATGCCATGGCCATGTAGCATGTGGGAGGAAGTAATGTGTGAGAAAGCAGTAGGCTGCATGGGCCATACACCTAGCAGAGATATCTGACAAAGCAGGAATGTGTGGTCTAGCTGGCTGGTAGGGGGTCTATCTTAATGTACAGTTTGATATTTAAAGAACCATATGACCCTCCAGTAAGCTGATACCATACCACAAGGAACAACTTTTAATGTATTAATTGCTTCTAAAGTGCTAATGCTTAATGGAGTGGGAAGGAGAAAGCGAACTTAACATTTCATCAGGCAGGGCTATTTGTTTCAGAGAATACTGTGGAGGGAGCAGAGAAAAAGAAAAACACACCAGCTATTTCTTAAATGCTTAGAGTTACCATAAGCACCATTTAGTAATGTTGCCAAGATTCTGAGACAGAGAAAGTGATTCGTGTCATCAGCCTGCCACACAAGCCAAATATTTCAAATGTGATGAGTTTATTTTTGACTGGGGTATGCCAGTGCTTCTACTGGGACTAAAGCCAGAGGTTCCTGGCTAGAGGGTTTTAACCCTCCACTCAGAGTCCGACCGATTGCCATATTTGGGGTCAGGAAGGAATTTGATCTCCTAGTTCAATTGGTACAGATTGTGGAGGTTTTGCCTTCCACCGTAGCAGGGGACACAATCCTCTACCTGGGATCTCTTGAGCCTAAATTAACAACCTTTTACAGAAGCGGGGTATTGGCTGCTGTGGTTCCCCTGCTTTGCCTCTGGCTGGTCAGGGTGTTATCAGGGTTGTGTTGTCAGGGTTGACAGTAGTTTTATGAAAAGTTTACATTATGGATTTGTATAGGATGATTTGGATAGAGATTATCCTGCCTCAGGCAGGAGGTTGGACTAGATGACCTCTGGAGGTCCCTTTCAGCCCTACTTCTCTATGATTTATATGATTTTATTAAAGTGTGAAAGAAGGAGGTCTAGTAGCAAGAGCATTAAACTAGGATGAAGAACATAAGGATTCTCTAGTCCCAGTACTGGGAGCAACCTATTGTGTGAAAATAGGTAAGGCATTAGATTGCTTACCTGTCAAATGGAAATAACAGTATTTATGCCTTGTTTAAACTGTGTTGAGGTTTACTGATGAAAAGCCCCCAGTTGCAGTAGTACCTCAACTGCAAACCTTTGTGGTTTATCTAAATTACCTATAAATCTTTTTAAAAATGTTCTTTTTTTATAAAGAAATGTCTTAATAGTGAAGTTTACCTATGCCATCATGTGCCCAAAAAATCAAGTTCAGTGACAGTCAAACCTCTTAAAATCAGGAAATGAATAGTTAAGATATTCCAGACTTAAATTTCTGCAGGCCAGGGAATACAGAGCTAAGATACAAGCCAATTCATAAATTCTCTCTTTGAACAATGATCCAACATGCCTGTATTACACATGCTTGCATTCTGCCTTTGCAAGTGGTTCATGTCACTCGGGAAATAAGGCTCATGATAATTTTAATGCAGAGGCTAATGCCTCCTCTTTGCTAAGACAAAACTAGTGTTTAATGTGCTGTATAGTACAGAAGCTCTGTACACTTGTTTTCTAATCAAACCTTGGTCTTGCTTCTTAGGAATAACCACATTTGCTACATTTTTACAACTCTTTCACTCTCTTTTGCAGCCTCTTGACTCTTTAACAGAGGATTCCCATGTAACCATGGACCACTAAGCTTCTGTCTGACTGCTAAAAACCACCATAACAAGAAGACATCTGTGCACTGTCAGTGCCGCTATCACAACTTGTAAAAAATTAACACTGAATGTAAGTATACTGGCACTCTGCAGGTATATGTGCAGTTGTACCCTTTAATCACAGATGTGCAAGGGAGAGCTCACACTCACTCTGAGTAACAGGCCCTGCTCAGATCTCTTCATAATACAACCACAGGCTCTGTCAAACTTTTCCAATAAACTTTTCTGTCCACTGTTCGATATAGCTACTCCCACACAGTTAAGACCAATGCACTTCACACACAAACTGTCATGTGGCTTTTCCAGCTCTAGGGACAAGGTAGTTATGATTGGGAAGGGCAATAATTATGTATACTAAGGCACAGAAAAAATAAGTTAATTTAAATATGTCAGGGAATGAGATAGTAACAAAGGTCAGGCACGGAATCTGAATCCTCCCCACCCTGCTGTAACATCTAGAACGTATTCCCCCATAATAGGTCATAGCATGCAAGAGTAAGGCCATATCCATGTAAGTGTTTTGTGATCCTTCTCATGGTGCTTACCATGTCCTATATTTTAGAAGCCTCCAGAACCCAGTCACATCATTTATAGCTAAGTGTTTTGTGCATATTCAGTGAAGACTCTTAGTTGGACTCCCATAACCCCTGTTTTTCCTTCATCTTACTTTTGTAAAGAGGAAACAGTTATGAATGTTATTTTAAAAATGTGGTTGCCTGTGATAGTCTAGTACTGGACTTGATAACTCAGGAGCTCTTTTCTCAGTTCTATCTTCTATGCCTCTTCTAGTCAAAATACTTCATATAAAAAGAGTGGTAGACTTTTCAGAATATATTTGCAAATATAAATAAGTGATCTGCTTAACAATATTCTGAAAATGATGGACTATAGTTTGCAAAGGAAGTTTTGATTAAATACAGGATTATAGGATCATAGGCAAGTAGGACTGTAATGAGGCCAAAGCCCCTGTCATTTTAAGAGGTGAGACCTGCTGACTGCTGGAGCAACAGCTTTCTGCTGCAGCAGAGAAGGGCAGACTGCCCATCATGCCTAAGTGGAAATCCCTGTGTGTGGCTAGGGGGCACAGGACAAGAAGGGGTTCATAGAGTCATAGATGTTAGGGCAAGAAGTCAGCTAGGGTCAAAGGACCCCAGCAAGATAGACATCCAAGCATTTATTGAATAAGTCCAGAGTAGGTGCCTGAACCACATCTGGAGGGAGTCTATTCCAGGTCTTGGGGACTCAGACAGTAAAGAAATTTTGTCTTATGTTCAGCCTAACATGGTCTTGTAGAAGTTTATGACCATTGGTCCCTGTTTTTCCTTGGGGCACTCTGGTGAACAGACATTCTCCCAGATCCTGATGAACTCCCCTTGTGTACTCATAGGTGGTCTGTGCTTTTCCAGACTGAAGAGTCCCATGGCTCTCAGCCTCTCTTCATAAGACCTATTCTCTTGCCCTCTGATCATGTGCGTGGCTCTCCTCTGGACTCTCTCAAGCTTCTCGAAATCCTTTTAGAATGGCAGAGCCCAGAATTGGATGCAGTACTCCAGCTGCGGCCACACCAAGGCCAAGTACAAGGGGAGAATGACATCCCGGGATTTGCTCGAGAAGCATCTATAGATGCAAGCCAGGGTTTTGTTTGCTTTGCCAGCTGTGACATCGCATTGGTGGCTCATGTTCATCTTGTGGTCAGTCATGACCCCATGCATGCCCAGCCTCCAGACAGGCCCAGCTGGAGGGTAGATGAGATGGCTGACCTCCTGGCCATTTGGGGCCAGGAGGACATGCTTAAACAGTTCAAAGTGGGCCACCACAATAAGCACATCTTCCAGGTGAAAGCTTCCCAGATAGACAGAGGAGGGGCATGGAAAGACTTGACAGCAGTGCCACATGAAGGTCACTGGCAGCTGGCCCAGAGATGCAAGTGGCTCTGCTGCAGTGCCCATACCACAGACCAGATGGGCATGTGGTCCCTGTCCTCATCCGGCAGGCACACAGCCATGGGACCACAGGTCCAAGGGGGCAGATGCTGTCGCAGGTGGCAGCAGGTCACAGCCAGGCAGCAGCCCCCACTGCCAGAGTGCTGCAGTGGGTAGAGGGTGCAGAGACCACTCCAGGTTAGGGCTGCTTCAGCAGTGTAGCTGGCACAAGGAGTTAGTGTCCCCAGATACCAACTGGCCATGCCTCAGAAGCTCCTGAGGGCAAGCAGCCTTGGGTTACTCACTTGGGCAGGTTTTTATACTGCAAGGGCCAGCACAGGTACCCAGGTGCCCAAGTGCCACAGGTACCTCTAGCTTCCCCTGGATGAAAATGCAGGAGGAGCTGGCCAGGGTCATTTTTCCCCAAATGGCACAATTTGCACCATACCAAAAAGCATATTGTGGCACATGAGCTGAGGCACTTATCGCTGGTACATATTTATGCTGCTGTTACTTGAGCTGCTGCAAGCACACGTGCCTGCATACGTTGACACATCCATTGAAGTTACAATTTAGCATTCAGCAAAATCTATGTCAGATGAATTTAACAAGCTTTATATCTATGCTGCAGGTAAAATCTCAATCAATTAATTAACATGATAAATTGTTATCCAATGAATTCAGGGCACTGGACTAAAGTCAGGAAACCTGGACTCTGTACTAGACTCTGCTACTGATTTGCTATATAAACTTAAACAAAATCTTCTCTTTCAGATCCATTTTCCCCATCCTGAATGTTGGAGCTAAAAATACTTACCTGTTTTTTAGAAAATACACATCTTCACTGCGGAACATGTTCTTGATCACATACATTAATACGCATACTCAATTTTCTCCAACATGCAGTCTCTGAAAATCTTGTTTTAAGATTTACAAAAAGATTTAGAAATAGCATAGCTAATGAAAAATTTAGAAGTAGTATAGCTAATGAAAAATATATTTAATCCACTAATGAACTTGTCTTTTGTGCCTAGGAAAAGGTGATTACTACTCTGTAAGATTGTAAGCAGAGCATTGCACTCAGAGGGAGAAAGCAAACTTTAAGAAAAATGAATTTCTTTTTTTGTCACAACAATAAAACAATCTCTGAGATGCTTCAAGAACTACCCTATGCCAGGAATTTGATTTTACTATGGAATGTTGTTTCAAAACTTTAAGACTTCAGTCCCAAAACACAGTTTCTCATTCAAATGAATCACTGAAGAATAGATTACTTTTCAGGGGTTGGAAACAGCATTAGAAATTGCTTTTATATGTTATTTTCAAGCTACACCTGCTCACTGTGAGGCAAAATGTCAGAAAATAATGAAGCAACATTATACATATTGAAGCTGCAAGATGGGAAATAGAAATCAGATCAAAGGTCTCTGAAGGATGAAACTTATAAACAAATGAATTTCTGACATTGAAAGGGGAACAGACTATCTTTGAAAGCCTTTCTACCATCATTCAAGCATTCTTACTGGGTTTTGTGCTTCTTTTGAAAAAATTCTTTTCATATAGGCAGAATTAGGTGCTATGAACAAATTGAGCACTCCATCCAGAGTATGGCTGTATATTTTCTGTGAAGTGGAGGATATAAAAAACAGTGAGGTAATCATTGACGAGCAAACAGATACACAGAAAATACACAGATGCTGAAAAGTATTTTATTAACCTTATCAGAGGTGGTAGACCGAGTTGGCTGATTAAACTAAAAAACTCATCTCCAAATACCCGCTTTGGCCTGTTATGGCATTCCCTTTTAACTGTACATGATAGAAACCACTGATTTTTTTTCCAGGCGAGATTAAATCCAAATCTCTGCTTTTTTTTTGTTTTTATTTCCCTATCAATATTTTCAAAGGTTTGCCAATGCGATCGCCAGTACCTTCTGCCAGAAGAGAACTTAAATTTCCTTGGGAGCTCACTAGAATTAAAGTATATATTGGGGTGCTTGATTTTTTTCACCAAGAAGTGTGAGTGATTGATCTCAGTTCCTGAAATTGTGTGGCTTATGTGACAGGACACTGTTCTCCCATTATGTTGTTAGGCTGATGTTGACACACATTCAAAAGTATCAAGATATTAATATATGAATAAATACCATGAGCCAGAATCTGCTGCCGTAATTAAGTGCAGCTCTATTGATCCCAAGTAGTTATGCTGTTTTATATCAGCTAAGGAGGTGGGGTAGTTTAAACAATTTAAACTATTCTTTAAACAATTGAACAGTTTCAACTATTTAAACATTTAAGCTGTTCTTTCTTCTGTACAGTCTACTGCTAAATTCTAGCTCACTGAACTAAATGTAACATTTTATTCACCTTTACGCACCTACCTATTTTTAGCAAAGTTCCATACCCTAGATATTTTAACTGCTGTGTTACAAAGCAGATTCTGCTTATTCAGGTATCTTTATTTTTACATGTTGCAGCATAACATGGACAATTTTGAAAAGGCATCTCTCTTTAGCTTGGGATAATTCATTGAAATTCTGCTCATATTTAATTTAAGAGACAAAATATTTCATTTGAATCTCTGGTCGATTAGCTGTTTCAATGTTCTTAAATCATTTTTCACCAGACACATTAATTCTTACAGTAATGAAAAGAGCTCCCTGAGTCCTCTGGGTGTAGGAAGCTCTTGCAAAATAAGATATAACATGGAAAGTTAGAAAGGAGATGTAGAAATGAGCTTATTTTTTCTCAAAATCAGGCTTAAGAATCCAAGTGAATTGACATCATTGTTTTTGGATTTTAAATAGATCTGCAAAAAGAGCTATTGTTTTCTCTGACATAGTAAAACAATTTCCGGAACAGACAATTTTATTTGAAATTACTGTGTAGGTGTCATGCTTAGCTAATCAATCATGAAATGTCATATTCAAAAATATTAATGTATTCCTCTTATAATGTGAACCAAAGTAATGTATTTTGTAAATGAGATCAGCCTTCTTTAAATCTAGAAAAAATCAATTCATGGGCTGTACTGTTTGCTTATTCACTGTCATTCTTTGTCCTAGTAATGAAAGCTGCCGTTCTTTTTTCAGCAATAAAGTACTTGATGCTGGAGATTGATAAAATGAACAAATAATAATTGTGCGGTGTGTGTGTATCTTTTTCATTACAATGTAAGTATCACTTCACAGAGTGCATTAGGATCTCACAAGGTAAACTTCATTAGGTTTCTATAGTCTTCTATGGGAACTTTATTTTTACTTCTCAAAGTCTGTGTGTGTGTGTGTGTGTGTGTG
>NW_017728948.1:48229290-48233019 GCF_001723895.1 Crocodylus porosus
GTGTTTAAGAGGAGGTTAGATGAACATCTTGCTGGGGTCGTTTGACCCCAGTACTCTTTCCTGCCATGGCAGGGGGTCAGACTAGATGATCTGCTCAGGTCCCTTCCAACCCTAGAAACTATGAAACTATGAAACTTGAAGTCAAATCCCAGTGAAGTCAGTGGCAGATGACTATTTGCACTTCTGTTTCTGTAGGTTGAGATTCATGGGCAATTAACTTTAAAAACACTTAGTTGAAGTCAGTTCCCAAGTTGGACACCAAGCAAAGGAAATCAAAGTACAGTAAAAGCTCTGTTATCCAGCATCCCCCCAAGAAGGGGGGATGCTGGATAACAAAATATGCCAGTTAATTGAGCGGCCCTGGTCGTCACTTCTCACGCCACGTCTGGGGCGGCCCTCCACACCTCTTGCCTCATCACCACCTCTGCTGCCTTATTGCTGCCCCACAGGACACAGAGGTGGGTCCCACACAGCCTGTTATGCCCCCAGGCCGTGGGGGCTTGGCAGCACAGGCTGCTTTATCCCAAGCCATGGGGGCTCAGAGAACCTGGAAGTGCCATGGTTGGCACTTCCAGTTTCACCTTATCTTACAAGCTGGCATGCCAGTTAGCAGAGCATGCTGGCTTGTCAGATGTCGGATAACAGAACTTTTACCGTATCAGAAGTTATTCACATCTTAAATAATAACCCAGCCACAATCTGACCAGAAGCAAGCCCCAGGAAAAGATAGCATTACTACAGAAGTGATCAAGTGTAGGAAACCTACGCTTTTTCCCCACTTATACAAGCTTTTTACTCATTGCTGGACAGTAGGGACACTGCTACAAGATTTGCAAGATATTAATGTAATTACTCTGTACAAGAATAAAGGCAACTGCAGCAGTTGCAACACCTACCATTGCATTTCACTATTAAGAATTCTTGGAAAGATCATTGCTCTGGTGGTATTCAGAAGACTTTAGATCCTTGCTGACAGTATTACCTTGAGTCACAGTGTAGCTTCAGAGCTAGTAGGTCCATCACAGATATGATCTTCTTACTCCTACAAATCCAAGAAAAATGTAGGGAACAAAGGAGATCCTTCTATATTGCTGTCATTGACCTGACCTGGGACTTCAACCTTGTCAACAAAAAAGTCATCTAGAAATTATTGGAAAGGTTTGGCCGTCCTCCAGATCTCTTCAGCATAATCTGCTCTTTTCATGATTGAAAGCAGGAAACAGTCAGCTATGGTGCATCAACATCTGTGGCTTTTGAGTTCAAAGCACAGTGAAACAGGGCTGTGTCCTTACCCCAACCCTGTTTAGGATTTTCTTTTCTCTTCTTTCAAGATATGCTTTTGGGGCTGTCACTGAAGGACTTTATTTAAATATATGCTCAGATGAAAAATTATTCAGCATCACATGGTTTAAAGCAAAGACTAAAGTGTGGAACATTTTGATTTGTGAGCTGCTGTTTGCTGAGAATGCTGCACTGATAGCCCACAGAGAGAATGAACTTCAGAGACTTAACAGTTGCTTCGCTCATGCCTGCCAAGAGTTTGATTTTATAATCAGCTTCAAAAAGACTAATGATATGGGCCAGACAATTGACTCACCATCAGCAATCACAGTATGTGAAAACATATTGGATGGTGTTAGTAAACTTACGTACATTGGCTGCATTGTTACCAACAACTTGACACTTGAGACTGCACTGAGTACCCATACTGGCAAAGCATCAGGTATGAGCATGTTGAGCAAATGAGTATGGAACAACAAGACACTGACTGTTAAGATCAAGGTCAAAGTCTATCAAGTTTGCATTGTTAATTCTCTTTTGTACTGCAGTTCATCATAGACTAAATAATATACTCAAGAAAAGTGCTTAAACACCTTTCATTTAAGCTGCCATTGCCACATTCTAGGAATTGCCTGGCAGGACAAAGTTGTCCACGCTGAAGTCTTGAAATATGCAAGATTCCAAGAGTCCATTAGGGGTGTGCAAAATGGGCCACATTCAATTTGGATTTGGCCCAAATTAAAGGACAGTGATTCAATTAGTTGATTCAAATCACTGTCCCAATTCAATTCAGGTGAATCTGAAGTTTCGATGCTGATTTGGAGAATCAGTGATTCAGCCATAGACACAACTTTAAATGTTTTTTCCACATACCTTGAGGTACCAGGCATGGCTCATGAATGCTGAGATGGTGGGGTAGATGAAGTGTCCCATAGGAGCATGGGGTGCTTGGCGGCAGACACAGAAGCAGACCAGAGGTACTTCCATCCTTTTCCAGGTCTGCCACTGAGCACGTGGGGGACCTACCTGTGCTCCCCTTGCTCAGCAATTGGCTGTGAGGAGACCCTGCTTGCCTCTCCCCAGACCCAGGAGGCACCAGTCACTGAGCTGGGAGGCAGGGGAAGGTGTGTGACCCCTCATGGTGTGCAGCAGACCCGGAAGTGGATTGGAAGTGTTTCTGGCCCTCTTCCAGGTCCACCGCTGAGTGCGCTAGGGACTGCCCCCCCATGCTTCTGTGGGACGCTTCTTCTGCCCACCATCTCAGCATTCATGAGCTGCCTCCTACCTTGATGTATGTAGAAAAAAACATTTAAAGCTGTGTCTATATTCAAATAAATTAAGATAAGATTAAAGGGTTTACTGATTCAATTCAGATTTGGAGATTTGGCCACTGAATCAGACCAAATCTCTACCAGATCAAATCAGTGACCAAAGCTTCGCAGAGCCCTAGCATCCATTCTCTTCTCAGTCAGTGTCAACTTTTAATGCTATGTTGGAATCTTTATCTCTGTTTCAAAGATTATTTCAAGACAGAGGTGGGGACAATGAACATTGAATGAAAGGACTGGGAGAAAATTGTTGAGGATCAAAAGCAGTTGGAAATAATCTATTAAGAGTGGAATGAGGGCTTTGAGGAAAGAACAGCCCAACGTGTAGGAGAAAGAAGAAACCTCAGGAGGAAGCACTCATCACATTTAGGACTGTTAGATATGAAGTTTATGTATGATAAGTGCAGATGGGATTGTCACTCAAGATTTGTGTACTACAGCCACACTTGTAGATGTTTAATGAGCTGATGCCTCACTTGGTGCCCATCAGGCACCTGGCTTCCTACTTGCCACTGCAGAGAGATGCCAGGATTATGATCACAGGATCACTCCGCCCCAGCAATATGGCATGAATTGGAGCTGTTCCTCAATCTTACAATCCTGCCACGTATGTGTGGCACAGGTCAGATCCCATCACACCTTTAATTGAACATCTGTCAGTGGCCTACATAGATCTGGAAAGAATCTTTGGGGTTAACTAGTCCAGGATCCTTCAGAGAGGAAGAATTTGCTGTTCTTAACCATTTCAGACAAATTTGACCTCCATCCTTGGAAAGGTTTCATAGTTTCTAGGGTCAGAAGGGACCTAAGCAGATCATCTAGTCCCCTACCATGGCAGGAAAGAGTACTGGGGTCAAACGACCCCAGCAAGGTGTTCATCTAACCTCCTCTTAAAAACCCTCAGGGCAGGAGCCTGCACCACTTCTCTTGGAAGTTGGTTCCAGGCCCTAGCCGCCCTGACTGTGAAGTAGAGTTTCCTGATATCTAGCCTAAATCTACCCTCTGCCAGCTTGTGACCGTTATTCCTGGTCACTCCTGGCGGTGCTCGGGGGAACAGTGACTCCTGGTCCCCCCTGACTAGTTTATAACAGGCCACTAGATCCCCCCTCAGCCTTCTCTT
>NW_017728948.1:48233030-48256054 GCF_001723895.1 Crocodylus porosus
ATTCCTCCTTAATATAGAGTGCCACGCCCCCACCTCTCTTTCCTATCCTGTCCCTCCTGTACAGCCTATAGCCCTTGACATTCACCGCCCAATCATGCGTTGAGTCCCACCATGTTTCTGTAATCCCTACTATATCCGGGCTGGTGTCAGCCAGCAGGAGGGTGAGTTCCTCCTGCTTGTTACCCATACTACTTGCGTGTGTAGAAGCATTTGAGGCCTCCTGTAGATGTGTGTACTGACCCCCTAGTCCCAGTGTTACCCTGGCCCCTGTCTTTTACCTGTTTATTCGCTTCACTCGGGCTGGGCTGGGCTGTAGTTGTGGGTGCTGTTTGGTCTGGCAGTCTGATGTTTCCTCCGCCCTCGTCTACCCCTTCCCCCGACAAGCCTAATTTAAAGCCCGCCGGAGTAGGTCTGCCAACCTTTGAAAAGATTATGAAGGATCATATCTGTGAGAGTCCAGCGGGAAAAAATAATGCAGCATGGAAACCAACATGGATTTGTAGCAGGTAGATGATGCCTGACCAATCTGGTTTCATTTTATGACAGGGTCACAAAATGCTTAGACACAATAGTAGTGGTCAATGTCATTTTCTTGGATTTTAGCAAGGCCTTCGATACGGTATCTCATCCCATAAATTAAGAGGCTGCGATACAGATGTTTACATGGTCCAGTGGGTGGCAAATTGGCTTAGTGGTCACACCCAGAGAGCAGTAGTAGATGGGTCATTATCGATCTGGAAGGATGTGTGTAGTGGGGTCCCGCAGGGTTCTGTTCTTGGACCTGTACTCTTCAATATCTTCATCAGTGACTTGGATGTGGGTGTGAAGTGTAGTCTGTCCAGGCTTGTGGATGATACTAAATTGTGGGATGAAGTGCACACTCTGGAGGGTAGGAAATAATTGCAGGCAGACCTGGACAGGTTAGAAAAGTGGGCAGTACACAATGGGATGCAGTACAACTAGAATAAGTGCAGAGTGCTGCATCCGATGATCTGTTGAGGTCCCTTCCAACCCTAGTATCTATGAATCTATGAAATGTCAATTCTGATGTCTCCAAAAAAACTCAGAAAAAATAGAGCCCATAACATCTTGACATCTTCTTTCATTGTCCTACTTTTCTTATAGCAAACAAGTTTTTCCTGAGATTTAATCTGATTCTGCCTTGCTGTGGTTTAAACTCACTGCTTTGGATGCTACTCTGTGGCAAGGGAAAATAATTTTCTCCATCTTCTTTATAGTAACCTTTGCAATAGCTTAAAGCTGCTATCATATCTTGCCTCATTCTTTTAAGTATACACAGTTCCTTCATAAGCCTCATATTTCAATCCTTTTATTATTTTGTTGGTTACTTCTAGGTTTTAGGACCCCACTTGACTCACTCTGTCAATCTGACATCAAACCGTTAATAGTTTCAAACTCTTAAACCATTAATTAATCTAGCACACACAGATTTCTGGATCTATCCAGTTTACTTACTGTAATTTATCAAAATCCATGTATATCTTGTCTTCATTAATCCCCATATTTACCAGATCAGTTACTTTTTCAAAGTTAGAAGACAGGTTAATTTGTCAATGCTGGTTATTAATGATCACTCTCCCTTACGCTTCAGATATTTACAAATGTTGTAAGTTGCTCTGATAACTCCCCAGGTATTGAAGCCACGCTGACCAGTCTATAATTCCCCAGGTTCTTCTTTCTCTGACTTTTGAAGTGGGTAATATGTTAGCCTTTCTCCAGAACCTTGTCTGTGAGTCATGTCAGCCACAGGTATGCAAGAATTATTGCTTGTAATTCCCAGTGTGTTTGTTTTCCCCCCAATTATTCAGTCAGACTGCTATGATGAATTCCATTAGGTCTTGCTGATTTAAATGAATTCAGATTAGTCAAAAGATCTGTGATGCAATCATTACTTATTGTAATCTGTAGACTTTCCTATTCTTTGTTTTTATTCATTTTGCTTGTTACCTAGATACTGTTATTTTTTTAGGTAGCTCTGTTTTCTTTTCAGCTTCCGTTATTTCCTAAACTTCTCCATCAAGTGAAAAACCCACAGTCCCTGATCTTTTTTTCCATCTGTTATATTTGTAGAGCACCTTCTGGTTGCATACATATCTTAGATGTTGCAATTCCTTGGCGGGGGTTGCCTTTTCTTTTTGCTTTTTGTCCCTACACACTCACATTATATCTTTGAATACTTTCTTAGTGGCATACCCTTTCTTCCATGGTCTGTGTTCATCACTTTAATTTTCTAGTAATGAAAAGGACAGTTGAGTAACTGCATAGGCCTCTTGTAGTTCTCTTTAGATTTCCTCCTTGTTGGAGTAACTTGATGTTGAGCTTCCAATGTTATGTCCTTTAGGAACCGTAAGGTCTATCAAACTTTTTCTTTTTAATTTGCCTAGCCATTGTAGCTGACCAACTATTTTTGTGAATTGCCTGAAATCTGTCTTTTTGAAGACCAGTACCCCTTTTTGTTGTTCTCCTGCCTTCCTGTCTTTAGAATCATGAATTCTATCATATCATGATCACTTTCTCTCACATTTCTAACCACCTTCACCAACATAATCAGTTTATCCCTACTGATGAGAACCAGATTCAAAATGAATAACTTCTTTGTTCTTTCCTCAGATTTCTGAAGCAGACAATGGCCATCTACAATGTAAAAACTTGCTGGACATTTCATGTTTTGGTATATTTTTCTCAAAATGTATATCAGAGAAGTGAAGGGTTATAAAATAATATTATATTTTTTTATTTCAACACAATACTTATAGGAATTACGGCTAGACAAATTACATTCTATCACTTTTCTGTAAAGTTGATTCACATTCAGTCCTGTTAGAAGAGTCTACTTTGTCTTAGAATTTACACTATTTTATATGTTTTGCTTTCATAGAGGTTATTAATATTTTTCTATTTAAATATCTTCCTCCTAAGTGTAAAATACAGGTTTTCACTATCATTAAAGCATTAGCAAATATGATAAGCAGAAGCCAAAATGCTAATCTTCACAGGCTTCACTTATTTCCCTTTCTAAAGCAAGTTTTTTATGTGACATTGTCAGTCTTGCAATAATTCATACATGAACTTGTCATAAGAAATATTTCTACTTCACTGTAGTACTATGAATTTTTTGACATACATGCTGATGATAGCCTGAAACGATAAATTATTTTGCAAAAGTTATAGAGGAAAATTAAGGAAATGTTTCCAAACCAGCAAACTGCTTGGTGTAACCTCATGAACTGAGGTTCCTGGGATGTGATGGACCTCTCAGCGAAAGGTAAATGTCTTTTTTCCAACAGGTTGGTTGATCTCCTATGTCAGGCTTTAGACTAGCTCAGATGGGGGATGGGGAGGCAGAAGAAGGAGAACATCAGGAACCTGCAATCCATGGGACGTCCAGCAGTACAGCACAGGTAAGCAATAAGCAGGTAATCAATAAGGGGCCCATTGGGCATCAGAGCCAAGGGGCAACAAAGGCGCCAGTCACAGGGCTCAAGTACCTATACAGTAATGCTATGAGCATGAGGAACAAGCAGGATGAACTAGCACTCCTGCTTGCAGAAAACACTTACGACTTACTGGGGTTAACAGAAACCTGGTGGGACTCTACCCACAACTGGGCGGTACACATGGAGGGCTATAAGCTGTACAGAAAGAATAGGGTAGGGAGGAGAGGGGGAGGGGTTGCACTCTATGTCAAGGAGTGTTATATTACATCGACCCTTATCAAAATGGAATTGGAGGAGGAGAAAGTAGAAGGATTGTGGGTTAGGATACATGGAGGTCAAGGGGAAAGGGATTTGGCAGTAGGGGTCTGCTACGGACCCCCACACCGAGGCAAAGAACTAGATTTGGAACTCCTGAGGCAGCTCTTGGAGACCATAAAGACTAGGGAAGCAGTAGTCAGGGGGGACCTAAACTACCCGGACATCTGCTGGGAGACACAGACAGCAAATTCCCACTGTTCACGCAGGTTCCTATCCTGTGTACAGGACCTCCACCTGACACAAGAGGTACATGGTCCCACTAGGGGAAATGCCTTACTGTACCGGGTACTGGAAATGGGGGATGACATGGTAGTGGACCTACAGATCAGTGGTCACCTGGGGGACAGTGACCACCGAATAATAGAATTCACCATAAGGCATAGAGTGGGAAAGGTAACTAGTAGGGTGGAAATGCTAGACTTTAGGAAGGCTGACTTCAGTGAGGTCAGGCATTTAGTTAATGATGCACTGCAGGGTTAGAGATTTGGCGAGATGGGAGCCCAGGAAGGGTGGCTGTGCCTTAAGGAAGCAATCCTTCGGGCACAGAGAGAGATGATCCTGATGCAGGGGAAAAGGGGGCGAGGGGCCAAGAGGCTTCCTTGGCTAACCAGAGAAATCCAGAGCAGCCTAAGGGCAAAAAGGGGGGCATATAAGCAGTGGAAACAGGGAGAAATTACTAAAGAGGAGTATGCCTCCTCAGCTCACAGTTGTAGGGAGACAGTTAGAAAGGCCAAAGCTACCATGGAGCTGAGGATGGCATCCCAAGTTAAGGATAACAAAAATTGTTTTTCAGATATATAGGGAGTAAAAGGAAGGCCCAGGCTGGAAGAGGACCACTACTGAATGGGCAAAAGCAATTGATGACAGACTGGGAGGACAAGGCTGAACTCCTCAATGAGTTCTTTGCCTCAGTGTTCCTAAACGAGGGGCAAGACAAATCTCACAATAGGATCATAGAGAGACAACAGCATGATGCCAGACCACCAAGTGTTGACCCTGAGATAGTGCAGAGTCACTTGGAAGGCCTGGATGCATTTAAGTCAGCAGGCCTGGATGAGCTGCATCCAAGGGTACTGTAGGCTCTGGCTGATGTCACTGCACAGCCACTGGCAAGAATATTTGAGCACTTGTGGTGTGCAGGCCAGGTCCCAGAGGACTGGAAAAGGGCCAATGTGGTCCCTATTTTCAAGAAGAGGAGGAAGAAGGATCCAGGCAACTACAGGCCAGTCAGTCTCACCTCCATCCTTGGTAAAGTCTTTGAAAAGATTATTAAGGCTCACATGTATGAGAGCCCAGCAGGAAAAATTATACTGAGGGGAAACCAGCATGGGTTCATAGCAGGTACATTATGCCTGACTAATCTAGTCTCTTTTTATGACCAGGTTACAAAATACCTGGACACAGGAGTAGGGGTAGATATAATTTACTTAGACTTCAGGAAGGCCTTTGATATGGTATCCCACTCCATACTGGTGAACAAATTAAGAGGTTGTGACTTGGATGATTACACAGTCCGGTGGGTGGCAAATTGGCTAGAGGGTCATACCTGGAGAGTGGTGGTGGACGGGTCTGTATCAACCTGGAAGGTCCTGCAGGGCTCGGTCCTTGGACTGATACTCTTCAATGTCTTCATCAGTGACTTGGACGAGACAGTGAAGTGTACTCTGTCCAAGTTTGTGGTTGATACAAAACTGCAGGGAGAAGTGGACACACTGGAGGGCAGGGAACAACTACAGGCAGACCTGGACAGGTTGGACAAATGGGCAGAAAACAACAGAATGCCATTTAACAAGGAGAAATGCAAAGTGCTGCACCTAGGGAGGAAAAATGTCCAGCACACCTACTGCCTAGGAAATGACCTGCTCAGCAGCACGGAAGCAGAAAAGGATCTTGGAGTCCTAGTGGACTCCAAGATGAACATGAGTTGTCAGTGTGATGAAGTCATCTGCAAAGCTAACAGCACTTTCTCATGCATCAGCAGATGCATGATAGATGCAAGGAGGTGATACTTCCCCTCTATCGGGCACTGGTCAGACCGCAGTTGGAATACTGCATTCAGTTTTGGGCGCCACACTTTAAGAGAGATGTGGATAACCTAGAGAGGGTCCAGAGAAGGGCCACTTGTATGGTTAAGAGCTTGCAGGCCAAGCCCTACGAGGAGAGACTAGGGCACCTGGACCTCTTCAGCCTCCGCAAGAGTGGCTGCCTATAAATTCATCATGGGGGTGCAGAAGGGAATTGGTGAGGCTCTACTCACCAAGGTGCCTCTGGGAGTCACAAGAAATAATGGCCATAAGCTAGCAGGGATCAGATTTATACTGGACATTAGGAAGAACTTCACAGTTAGAGTGGCCAAAATCTGGAATGGGCTCCCAAGGGAGGTGGTGCTCTCCCCTACCCTGGGGATCTTCAAAAGAAGGTTAGATAGGCATCTGGCTGGGGTCATCTGAACCCAGCACAGTTTTTTGCCTATGCAGGGGGTCAGACTCGATGATCTATTGAGGTCCCTTCTGAACCTAACATCTATGAATCTATCTGTGAAAGCTTCCAAGGCATATGTTAACTTTGACTAGGTTCATTTCACACCCATTTTTCCTGCTCGCACTTTGTATAGTAAATCATAATGTAGTATCTCACTGCTTTTTTAATGGTTAGAGTGAGATAATAGAATGATTGTATTCCAAGGACATGTTAGAGAAATAATAGTTCCTGAATAAGTGTAATGGCATATATGGGTAAACAAGCAATCATGATGGTCCAGATGTATCCTTTTTTGTTACCTGGAGGTGTAAGTTAAACTCCATATGCAACACAAGTTGAATACTTATTCCAGAGGTGTACATGATACAGCTCCTGCACTGGTATGCAAGAGCCAGGGGATAGAGGCAGAGAGCCTTAAAACTCAGGGTAGCTATGGGCTCCAGCTGTATTGATGGGGGAAACAGGTCCCCCAACTGAGGAGATCACAAAAAACTTCTCACGTGTAAGGATACAGTTATACAAAGCTACATTTAGACCATACTAAGGACGCATGCTTAAAATTGAAGCACGCTCATGTTAAAGCTCATTAATTTGTGCTAGGTGCTCTTTAAAGGTACATACCAGTATTTCATTTAGATTGACCTAACCAAGGGCATCCAGACAGTCACAGGATATGCAGACATTCACAGGGCTTAAATCACTCAAAAATGACATGCCTGATCTAAAATGTGTTAACCCAGTCTAGTAAACACCTGTACACATTCATGCTGCAGCTGCAGAACTGGGAAAACCCAGCTATTTGCTACGATCTGTTGGCTGTGTTGTTTCTACCCTCACCCCATCCTTGACCCTGACCAGGCTGTTTTTAGCCCCTTGATTGTCCCCCAATCAGGAATCCCTCCTGCAGACCCACCCCCTGAACTTGCCAACTCCTCCCCCAACCCACCAGCTTCCCTTAATCCCTTCCTCTCACAACTAATTTACTTAGGGCTGTCTCTGCTGCTCCTAGCAGCCATGAACACCTGTCTGTGCTATTCCAGGTTTAGGTTTGGTGTCTTAAAGTATGCTGCCTAAACTTAAACCAGGTCCTGCGAACACTTGTTCACATCCTGAACGTCTCAAAGTCATGCTACTTCAGTTGAGGGTTAACTCTGGGTTACATGGATGACTGGTGCCACCTTAGTTGGGGGGGGGCACATGCCCCCCAGTAACCAGTCAGTGATTGGGGTAGGGAGGTCCCCCCATGACCAGTCGCTCTGACTGGGAAGCAGCCCTGCTGCAGTGCTCCCAGAAGTGGGCACGGCACTTCATCTGGTGCTCTCAGGGGGGGCACTGGCACTTCCACCTGCCCCCCACCTGTCTCTTAAGTGGAGATCCCAGAATGCACCATTTCTAGCCCCTCATCCAGAGCAGCAATAACATCCATGGCTTCTAGCCATGGCCCTTGCTCACTTTCTCTCCAGTGGCAAGTCAGAGCTGTGCAAGCAAGAAACAGAATTAACTCTTAATGTGTGACTGCTCATAGAACCTTAACTTAATATTGCCCAGATGTAGTGTGCTGGAAGTGTAATGTGTAACATCACCCAACAGGTATTTCCTAGGCCATTATGGCTCCAACAACACTCTAACAGATTAAAAAAAAAAAAAATCAACCAATGCAGGCAGCAAGAAGTGAAACCTTCTGGGTCACAATCACAGCCTGGAATTCATAGCTCCTGGAGCTTCAAACCCTTCTGTCTCCATTCTAGCAACCCACACTCCCTCAATGCCTCTGTCCTAAAACCCACTTTTTCTGTAAGTGTGAGGTCAGCCTTCTAGGCTTGTGCCCCTCCTTGCCCACCCTTATTATTCAGCTTGTCAGATATTTTTCCAGCTTGTTTCAAATGAGAAAATATAGACTATTTCTCCTCCTGCTGCTTCTCACATTTAAATTCCTCCTTAAAATACACCTCTTCCATGAAATCTTTCAGATATATTTCCCACATTTTTCTTAAATTAAAAAAGCAAAGATATTTGCTCTATGTTGAGGATGGATCACTCTACTAACTGCTTGATGAAGATTCGTAGCACAAATAATAACCCACTCACACTTTGCTCGGAACACCGTTCCTACAGAAATCAGACTGGTTTAATATTCAGTACTGAGTGAATGAAAATTGTATACTTCATTTTCTCTGATTATGTTCAAAAAATATTTGAGCATCTATGAATGGCCCTAATAGCAAAAGGTGTAGTCAGATCTTTATTTCAGATTCTACCTTTGCTATGTAAGAGTTCAGGCAAGGGGTATTGAGAATCCCATACAACTCCTGTATTAAGCAATGTTCTAATCTCTAAAATGTACGTATAATTTACAGCTTTAACACTTGAGCACAGAAGACTAAGTTAGTTCTTTTTGGGAGCACCCATACTAGATGTTTGATTTTATTTTTTGCAGAAAAATACATACCCATAAGAAACATAAATGAAAGAGAAGGATAGCTGAAATTACTGAATTTTACAATAAAATAAGTTCCCATTATTTTATTTCATTTTACTTGGATTTGCCTAATCCCATGTCATGCAAGAACATAACGATCCAAATTCATCACTTGTTACTTCAGCAACTGAATTACACCAATACATGTCATTTGTCTAGTATTTATGTGATCTATAAAAAACTAATTTCTTTTTCAGGCCAGGACACTGCAGCAACATTGATTAATGCATTTGTCATTTCACATATTGATTATTGTAATTCTCTACTTATTGGTTCCCCTAAATGCCTGCTTCACAGACTTAAGCTTGTGAAAAATGCTGCTGTGTGTGTCCTGGTCAAATTAGAAAAGTTTAATAACATCACACTGATTTTAATGAAACTTCACTGCCTTGCTGCTCATCCATGGAATATGTATGCTGTTCACAAGTGTCATCTTAACGTGTGGCCTTTCTGAATACACTCTGGTTTATTATGGTAAGTATTGACCTTTCCTTGTATTCCATACTAGTATATGGCCTGATGACTAATTGAACTCCCTGACAGCAACCAGCCATTGAACTTGGATGTGGCTTCTTTCATTTGCTGCCTCTTATGGAACTGATTTCTATTCTCTCTCTCTCTCTGCAATAATACTGCTTTCTCCATCATCAATTCTAACTCATATTTGTAATGTTATTGCTTAAAGGGTAGGGGAGGAATGTAACTGTCTTTCACAGTTAATAATCACAGATACTTTTATATGTGTGTGGGTATCTTTACACACACACATATACACCTCACAGATACCTTTATGTGTTCATGGGTATGTTTATACATATGTGCACACACCCCCATGTACAGGAGGGACTCTTCTCACTTATTTTAGGGATCCTTCTCACTCATTTTAGCAACAGAAACACCAACAAATAATGTATATGTGTATATATAAGATGTACCCTCTAAAAAAAAGCCAAATTTAATTAGTCCATTATATTTAAATATAGTTAAATTGAGTCTCCAATTTTAATAACCAAATTTTACTGCCAATAGTTTTTAAAAGGCAGCTATTGTTTGTGAGATACCCAAATATATGAGCAAATCATTTGGGAGAGAATAGGGGTTTGCGTGTTCAGCATGCAGAAAATTCATAAATACAATGTACCTTACCTTGTGACTACTAGTTAAAAGGTTTGACAAAGCCAGTTGCTTAATAAAAATGGTCTGCTAATTTCAGAAGAGCACAGCAGCACTAGATAATAGGGTAGATGAAGGATGGGAAATCTCTACTAAAGTTTTACTTATCACTCCTGTTTAGCTTGCACTTTATATATTTTATACACTATCCTGTATAATAAATAAACATATATGTTGCATACTTACACAGCGTGCATTATTATTACCCTTGAACAGTTTATATAGAGTTACTAGTGGAATTCCTGACTATAAAATAATATAACTTAGACTTAATGAGAATTGTTGTTGTCGCTGTTGTTATTTAGATTTATATCCCACTCTCTCCAGATGGTGACTGCATGTTTTTGTTTTATTTCTTTAGTTTAATTTTAACTTAATTAAGCAATAATGATCAAAGTGTGGAACAGTTTCTGAGGAGAGAGTGAGACAAGTATCTGATGGCTTTGGGTTCAGCAGCCAGTTATCCCTCGAGAATGCCTGTACCAAGGCGTTCTGCTATTATAACATGCATCTCTTTATCTTCTAAGTAATATTTTTTGTACAGTCAGACAACACAGAGATTGACACCCTCTTGCTAGCCAGAGAAGAAATATAATGTAATGGATCATCCTTTTTAGGCCACCATTGAGCCTTGTTACCCAAGAATCTAGGCACTGCTTGTGTTGACATATTGACCAAACTGGCCTAAATAATTGCAGCAGGACTTTAGAATAATAATTTTCTTTTTAATATCTAGGTTCCAGTGACAGTTTAAAGAATTGCAATGTCCAACATTTTTAGAAAGGAATATTTTATTTTTAATTTCAAAACAATATTTGTTCTGATTTTTTTAGGACAGTGTAAGTTAATATGAAGTTAATACATTAAAAAATCCATTTTATAACACCATTATAATTATTGGAACTGATTATTTAAATCAGCTGGTAGAGGTAGAAGCACTTCACCTACTTATAAGATGGCAGCTAGAGGATATAATTATCACTTATCTACATTCAGATAATTCTGTTAAATACAAGCAGCAAATTCAAAATAACATAATCAATGGTACTTTAAATTCATATAAATTGTTTATGTTTGGAATAACATTTAAGAAAACTCTATATAAATGCAGCACAAAAACTTTGTCAGTAATAACTGTCTTCTTACATATACAAGTTATATGTCCCAAACACTTTTGGATTGACAGGAAATGGGCCCAAAGACACAGTCTTTGGATCATGAGCCCAAGATGACCTACTCACAAGTAAAATCCTGGGTTCAAGTTCAGGCCATTATTCTGATATCTTTGACAAATTCAGTAGAAATTTGATTGATTTCACCAAAAGACACCTGTGTATGCATGTATGTTTTTGATAATATAACAAATCAAGGCAGTGTAAAGACATCAGAACCGGGAGCGTGGGAAGGAACAAGCTCAGGAGCATCAGTTGATCAAACTCAGACCCCTTCCCTAGCTGACGAAGAATAATTTTCATTGTAAGTAATGAACTGTGTGAGAGATATTCTAGCCAGTGTATTTTTCACAGGGCTATGTTGATATAACATGCCAAAACTATTTATTGGGTGAACCAAGACTTAATTTTGGCCAACTTAGCTTAATGAATGCTGCCCTAAGATAAAGATCTCTTAGAGATTTGCATCCCATAACACTCCATATTGTAGGGAGCCAGTAACCATAGTGATGGGTGTATGAGGAGTAATTAGAGTTTAATTGATGATGGATGGATAGATGGATGAATGGATGGTTAGTATCCAAACTAGCTAGTGAAGAGTCAAATATTGCTGGTTCATAACTAGGATATAATTTGGCCATATGAATACTAACTCTATTTGATAAGGGAATTGTAGACTCATTTTGGTAATTCTCTTTGATATCAGTTCAACGCCAGTACATAGTAAGGGCGAACTACATCAAGCCCTTACTATGTACACTTCAATAACTTAATGGAAAAGTAAATACAAAAGCAAAGGTCTTGAATCAAAACATTCTGGCATACTCAAAGGATACATCATTTAGCATTGTTACAATATCACAATGCAGGTCATAATAGTTCATTAAGGTCAACAGTTGAGAAGAGATAAAAATATTGGTGTCAACATCTAACAGATTTCTTGAACTAATTTGCCAAAATTATAGAAGCTTGCCTTTAACAGGGTCATGTCTGCATTAGCAACTGCTACTTGATGCTCAGCTCTGTGTAGAAAAATAAAGTGGGCAGTGACAAAAGTAGATCCTTCATTTTCTTCTCTGAAGAAACTGTTCTCTCCTATTGCCTTCTGGATTCTGGGTATTACCAAAAATATTACCAGCATCACACCCCTCAGCCAGCACCTGTCCGTTCTGAATTTTTCTGCATTCTCTGGGTGCTTGTACATGTGATGAAGATTGCCTGTTTTTGCAGTTTGAGTCACACTGCACACATAAGGATTTTTTGAGGTTTAAATGAGTTTGTTAGGGTGTATGTAGATGAAACAGGGGGCCTAAAATGAAATGGTGGGTTTTAAAAAACACTGTTTCAATTTTGGGTTGATTAAACCCCTGTGTTGGGCACACACCCCACTGACTTACTTACCTATCCAGGGAGGAGGGAAGGGTGAGCTGCCAGCAGGCAGAGTGGTCCCTGGGCTGCAGTGGGGTGGGGGGCTGGTGCTTCCCTCCACGGCAGGGGTGGCCCTCCCCAGGTGGCACCCACTGTACAGGCACCCAGTTTGGGCAGTCCCAAGGGGCACTACAGCTACAGAGGGAAGGACCAGGCCCCCGAGCAGCTCAGGCAGGCAAGCAGGCTCCAGAGGGGAAAGAAAAAAATATCAGAGGCTCACCGTTTTTCTTGGGTGGAGCTGCTTTCCTGGGCTCCTGGCAGGCTGCCTGCAGGACTTCCTGCACAGCTGTGGACCTGCATGGAGTCATTTAAGGCACATTACACCTCCTAATTTCTTACAGTGGCTGGAATTAATGCACAATATGCCACCGAGGCATGCAAACACCACACCATTAAAGCCGTGCAAAAGAATTTAGCCCGCTTTAAAGTGTCATGCACACGTGCTCCTCGTTTCGTCTACACATGGCCTTACATTGCAAAATAAACCACATCTCAATGTAGTTTAGTTTGCAATGTAGCTTTTTGTAATGTTGCAGCCTTTTGACAGCTCATCCCCCACCCCACTTCAGTAGGAGGGGTGAGCTGAAGTCAGAAGCAGTGAGGGGCCCAATTCTTTTTTTTTTTTCCTGCAGAGCCTGCTTACATCTCCCATGTCTGGGAGATGAGCTGTCGGTGGGCTAAGCAGCCCTTGAGCTGCAGGAGCCCCAGTCCTTCCTTCCATGGTGATGACACCCCCTGGGGCCACCCAGGTGGGCTGCTAGTGAGTAGGTGCTGCCCCAGCTCAGGCTCAGGGAACAGTTGAATCAGGTTGGGTGCTGCCTTGGAACGTGGCAGCACCCACCCACTAGCTGCCCACCTGCGTGGCTCTGGGGGCTGGTGCCACTGTGGAGGGAAAAATCAGGCCCTCCTGAACTCATGGCCTTCCGGAAGCTCACTCCCAAGCCATGGGAGAGGTGGGGTCTGCAAAAAAAAAAAAAAAGAAAAGAAAAGAAAAGAAAAGATGATTGGCCCCTTGCCACTTTTTTTTTCCTGGCAGAGTCACCCCACACAAGCTGCTAGCAAGCCGAATGAGCCCCCTGAGCTGCAGGAGGCTCTGGTCCTTTCAGAGAGGATCGAACTGTTCCCTGAGTTTGCCCACTGGAAGCCCACTGGGTGATGCTCCCCGGGTGGGTTTGGGGAAGAGTTGGATCCAGCAGGTGCTGCCTCAGAGCTGGGTAACCCCTGGCCCACTAGCACCTTACCCAGGCGGCCATAAGGGGCACTGCCACTATGGAGGGACCAGGGCCCCCCTGCAACTCAGGGGTCACTCAGCCCACCAGCAGCTCATGTGGTCAGGTTCTAATGGAAAAAAAACCCCAAAAAGTGGCGAGGAGCCCAATCCCTTTTTTTTCCATGAAGCCTGCCTATCTGGGGTGAGCTGCCCTGAGCTGTGGGAGGCCCTGGTCCTTCCCTCCTCAGTGGCACCTGGGTGACCCCATGGGGTGCTGCTGCCACAGAGGGAAGGACCAGGGCCCCCTGCAGCTCAGGGGCTGCTTGGCCTACCGGCAGCTCAACCCCCACCCATGGGAAATGTGGGCAAGTTTCACAAATACACACACAAAAAAGATCAGCCCCCTCACCGTAACAGTGACCAAAGCCCCTAAATTGAAATGGTGGGATTTTAATCATCACAATTAAAAACTCACCATTTCAATTTAGGGTATTAAACCCCAGTCACATGTACAAGTGCCCTCTGTAGCAACGGGTAGAGGGTAGCTTCCCTATGCAAATTACAGCAGTGATATCAGTTGCTGAATTTCTTCCTCCAAATATGCTCATACTCTGTGTTTAAGTCATAGTTATAACTAGGTAGACAGCAACTTGGGTTTTTGTCTGTGTCATGGTCTCCAGAGAAGCTTGTCATAAGCTTTATTATCTGGTCAGTAACAAAAGCCTGACTCCACCAGAGCCACTACTAAAGCAAAACCTGGAACTGATTCTGTCTTGTAAATGCCCTTCTTAATGGCCTGATTTCTTGCTTCCCATTCATCAGAACAGCATGATAATTTATGAGAGGCAATGTGGCAAGCAGAGTATCTCGAAAACCATTTAGCCTGGGTTCTGGTTTTCCCAACAAGGTGCTGGATGACCTTGATGAACACTTCCCTTCTTTGTTCTTCACTTCTCCTGTCTGTACAATGGGATAATAGTGCTAACATCCTTTACAGGAGCTATATTTATAGAAGGTATATTTTTATTAAGTTGTCTGAAGTGGCTTCTTATGGCACTGTCAGCATCTTTTCATTGTTATATTTTATCTATAAACCATAATTAAGAACTTTTATTGCTTACACTTAAAATACAAGCAATGGGCTAAAAAGCTTATTTCAGGTATATCAAAGTCTAATCAGAATAAATTTGCTGAAGGCAATGACGTTACACCCAGGCCACTGTTAGTGTAAGTGCGATCAGTTTTAGGCAGTTAATGTTGAGGATGACCTCTGTCATGAATAATACCATGAAAACCTGCAGACAACAAGAAATTTGATTTTCTGCCTGAAAATTCCTATAGAGACTTCAGTATCTGTAGGGCAGGCACTTATACTTTTTCTTTTTAAAATATGAGTATGAAGGGTAGAGTAAAGGTATCACACTAGTAGAAAACCTGGACCAAGAGCCCAGTATTAACAGTAATTTAACTTTAAAATTAAGCCATGGTTCAGATGGTATTTGGGCAGTTTGCACAAGTTGGTGCTTTTTGAAGGCAAACAACTGCTGACTGCAGTTTCCAACTCATTAATCTGAGATTCCCTGGAGGCGAAGAGAATTTGTGATGCTTGGAAAGTGTCAGACAACTAGATATGTCATTTGTTTATCTTGTGAAAAAGCAAAAAATAATTTGAGGTAGGCTGCCACTTTTGAGAGAAACAGACATCCTCTTTGTGCTGCCATAAAATTTTTTATGGCAGGATAAAGCCCAAGCAAATAGATGTCCATACCACTTGTTGTGCTGGAGAAGCCCAAAATTTATGGCTGCAACAAAGGTGGTAATAGCTGCTGCTGCTTTATTGCAGAGACATCTGTAAAGTTTCTGGCAGGACAGTGCAGTCGGCCTGGGACTGTCCATTCCCACCAGCTGCCTCAGGCAGGTGCTTCTAGGGCTTAGGGGCCCAATCCTACACTCCCCACAAATTCCCATGCAGCATCAGGCCTCTCAAGCTCTGGGAGTGCCTTCCCAGCTTTTCTTGTTTATGAGACACACCTCAGATTCCCCAGGGTGTATCCTTATAAGTGGGGAACATGGACTTTCCCTGCTACAGAGAAGTTCCTCAGACCTTTCCCAAGGCACCCATCTGTAAGCAGGATAATCCAGGGTGTTTCCCACTTGCAGATATGGACCCCAGGCAATCTTTGTGAAGCATATTTGTAAGAACAGAACCCTGGCTTTCTCTGCTTACAGACACACCCCAGGGAATATCTGAGGTGCATCACCTGCTTTCCTGCAGGATGGGTCTCTGCATGATGTTGGCCAAAACGCCGTATGTATTTCACCAATGAAGTGGATCAGCTCGGGCAGGACACATCCTGACTCAGCTGATCCACTATATTTGGGGACATAGGTTGTACCTTTTGTACCTTTATCCTACCTCTTCTCCTGCTTCAGCACAAACAGTTAATATAATCCCATTGCTATGGAGTACTTTTTCCTCTGAAATTAGAGAGGCAGTTATTATGTTTACTACTCCAATGTTGCAAACTTACCCAAAGGTGGGAAAAAAGACATGGCCTTTCTTTTGCCTACGTTATAGACTGATAGATTTGGCAATGCATAATGGAGGATCATCATGGTCCCCCAGTATGGGTCTATAGGTAAAAACACAACTGAACTTAGGTGTTAGTCAAATTTGGACTGGAGATATTGGTGACTGATGTCAGTGGGAGATATGTGTGTTGAGCCCTTCTGATTATAATATAATGTATATGTTTGTCTAAATCAGAATTTGGATGCCTGATTTTTAGCACCCAGATTTGAAAATATTAGTTTTAATAATGAACACATTATCATACTTGCTACATTATGTCTGCTGATATATTTTTTTCAAACTAATATGTTAAAAACCATCAGGAATTATGAAAATCTTTTAGTGATTATTATTCTGTGACCCAAATCCTTTATTTAAACTACAGCTGCAGTATGTTGTTCAATAAAGATTCATACATTAGCATGCAAGTCCCTGCAACTCTTAAGCTTTTACTTTTATGCCCATATTAGATTCATGATGAAGGGCAAGTTTCACAACTTCTGCTCAAATCTATACCACTGAGACAACAGTTCAGACTGCATTCAGAATGAAAATAATGCTGCATGATCTTATTCTGAACATGATTTTATTCTTGAAACATTTCCAGTGCGATTAAGCCAAGGCTTGAAGGGCTGAGGGAGACAGAAAACCTAAATGTGCTGAATCACAACCTTATATTTTTAAATGCTATTTTGTCCATAGTGGGAATGAGCCAGAGAGGAAGAAAAAAGGGGAAAAAAGATCCCAGACCAGTTCTTGGAGTCAAGAACGGAAAAAAGGTGTTTAATAACTGCTGTCTTTCTAAGGTAATCTACAGCTGTCTACTTTGATTGCATTAGAACAGAACTAAATGACTACTGAGTTAAAAAGGATCTCAAGATATGAGTGTGTGTCAAAAGAAGATGAAATGGAAGATGAAAATGGGCAAATGTAAAGCTAGGGAGGGCATAGAGGAGGAATTTGCAGAAAGCAATAGCATGCCAGTACTGGGATTTAGAATGTGGAAGATGGGAGAGGAACATGGTAGCTGGCCTGGAAGGCTACACTGTGAGGCACCCTAAAACCCTATAGGAGGAGAAAGAAGTTAAAATAGCTGAAGTGAGAGATGATTGAGGTATGAATAACAATTGTATTAACTGAAATAGTGGGGAAAGTACACAACATAGATGACTTGTACAGGAATAACCACAAGGGTTTAGTAAAGCTTCAGATATGAAAAGGAATGAGATGACAAATTTAACCTGTGGATGGTAAACCTGCATGACTGGGAGCATGATGGAATTGCTCTACAATGATGAAGAATGGAGGGAGAGGAGAGCTTGGAAAAAATTACTATATACTGATACTTTACTATGTATACCAACGTTTTCAAAAATTAGAATTAAAGGTTTGCTTTATGTTGCTGTATACATTATCTGTCAGTGCACAGACTACAACTCAGCATAATAACAACAGAGCACTATCTATTCTCAGCCAGCAAAGTAGGGATAATTCGTTTTCATGTCATGTATCACTCACATCTGTCTGCTGTGATTGCAAAAAGTCAAATTATCCCATCCTACATTCCTATTAAAGCAAATTTGTTTGGGAAGCAGTCTACAAAGAAGGTGTATGTTAATAGCAGATAATTTTCTGAGTATGTTGGAGAGGTCAGAATGGATACGTTAATTGTCCTCTATGTTATTTAGTGCTACTGTATTTGGTAAGGGCAAATTCTGCTTTCACTTACATTTTGTGCTTACTGATATGTTGTGCACATACATACCAGGCTATATGAGTCTACTCTATCACAGAATTCTTTGCAGTTTCCATACATTTCCCTCCTCCTTTCCATAACATTTTTTCCCAAGCCAATTACTCAAAAGGTTCTTAACTCATGAACAACATGAATTCAAGACAAACAATGAAAATACAGGAATAATAAACAAGACTTATGATACCAGCTGAACAGTTAGTACTCTCAGTGGTGCTCTCACTGGCTCTGCAGATTATGGAACATTAACCAAAGTTTAGCTACAGTGACATGATGATACTTTTACTTTCAAAGCAGTCTTCTACACTGCAGAATCTGGCAAATAAAGTAAAAAGCCACATCTCCGGCTCTTTAGCTTCAAGTACACTTATTAATGGAGAAAAACTCTTTTTTCTAGCTCAGGTCTGGCTACTACTAACAAAATAAAATTCAAATATTTATGTTCTGTATACGCACAACTGAATAGGGTGCATGAAGCTTCAGTCCCCGATTCAATTTGGCAGAGATTCAGCCTGATTTGGTGGCCGAATCTCCAAATCAGAATTGAATCTCTTCAAATTGAATCGAAACCCTCCGAGTTGATTCAAAGTGATTCAGAAAGATTCAGTGATTTGGACATGGACACAGCTTAAAATGTTTTTTCTACATACCTCTTGGTAGCAGGCAGATTGTGAATGCTACAGTGCTGGAGCACATGGACGGTCCCACAGAAGCATGGCGGGCTCCCCAGCGCGTGCTCAGCAGCAGACCAGAAGCACTTTCGGTCCACTTCCAGGTCTGCTGGAGAGTGCGCTGGAGAGTGCACCCCCCAGCTTGGTGACTGGTGCCTCCTAGGTCTGGTGGGGCAGCTGGGGTCACTGAGAAAGGCGCAATGACTCTGCCAAATTGTCTTGCTTGCTAGAAAAAAAATCTGCAACATTCAAATGCTATTGCATTTTAAAAGCTACTGTTGCTATTAAATCTCATGGGTCCACACTGGTGGGGAGGTTAGATTAGCCCAGGGAAGAGAAGGAGCACCACACACCGTACCTAGCTGGTAACTTCATTGTTCTGAACAGGAACCCAAAACTGAAGGCACATCGTATAGCACCATTTAAAGGAAGAGTACCATATATAAGGGCTAATGAACAATAAATCACAAGTACTGTTGACAGAAGATCAAAGGAGCACTGGTACTATGGCTGTAGTTTAGAGTCCTGATACTAAGACATCTCCTTATGGATATATCCTGCAATAACGCCCCATGCCCAGCACAAAGGTCCACACTCAAGCTTACCCCACCCATATACAACAACTTCTAATCCCTATGTAATGTTTCTCTCTAAAAAGTGATTCTTGAGTTTTCTGAATTTAAATTTTAAATGATGGGTTTTGATCTTGAGGACAGTCTTATCTCACTCAGTGTGATAAGTCTTCTCTGTACTAACAGACAACTGTATAATACACTGATGTCCCTTTAGGAGCATATTTGTAGATGGAGTGTCCTCTCAATCCCCAAATATGGGACCAGATTCCCTAAAAGGCACAAACTTATTCTACTTTTTTATGTGACATCCACTAGAAAGAGGAGGAAAAAACAAGGATAACTCTCTCAGCTAAAGACATAGTGCTGGCAGCACATATTCCCCTGTGATATTGCCCCGTATTGAATTGTCAGCATTTATCAGCAGTTTCCACACAGTGACATCTGAGTCTCCTTGCTATTGTAAAGCATGATTATACAAAAGGAGTGTGTAAATGTTATTTCCAGGGTGATACTATGATGCTGCTCATGTAAAGACATTTTGATATTTCAGAATTGTATTTGGTTAACAATACTATTAACACAGCATTTCAGAAAGTGTTCTTTTTCATTTTCTTTTGCATAGGGGATGATTTCTTGATCTGTAGTATAGACAACATGCAATGGTAATACATCTCAAATTAGATTTTGCTTGAAGGTACATACAAGACTTATCAGAAAAGCGGGGTGGGCTGAGAAAAGAGATCAATCATGTTGATGATGATAATACAGTAATTCTCTTTTGCCACTAATCAGATTCAGATTTTCTGTGCTTAACAATTATTGTTTACAGCTGTTGTTCAGACACCACAAAGTTTTTAATTAAGAACACTGTATTAAAATATCCCTATAGGAGCTGAGATGAGTCACATAAACAGAAGTTAGTGAATTGTTTTATAAAATCAGGCTAGTAATTTCTAGCAAAAGAAGAATTTAGGAAGATCCTGTTAAAATCCTCAACTGCATCCATTTCCTATCGGATACAGCTGAGGTGAGGATACAAACCAGTGAGTAACAGCTTCTTGATTTTAAGGTTGCTTCTCTGACACAACATCTTGATATAGATTATAGAAATTTTAGAACAGCCGTGTTCGACACTGAATGGCTACAACTCCCAGGGGATTGCCAATGTTGCTGGTGTCAAATAGGGCCAGGATTTCACCTTGTTCCTTAGTTTCTTACAATTATTCTACCAAATAGGGTTGTGGATAATTAGTTAAAACATTTCAAAGATATAAGCTGCTGTTTTATTACTGCCTGTTTTCTGTATGTAAACGTCCATATTTGTGTAAAGTGCAAATGCAATAAAGACATATATAACTCTGAGTACTGGTATCAGCCAAATGTGAATTACTTTTTATCATTTTGTTCCCCAAGGACTTTACATTTTCCTCCAACATGTGCTAATCTTGAGAGTGGATAAAATGTGCTATAAATTATAGAAGTGTACTATTGTGCCTTGACCTTTTCAATATTCAGTAGCTTGAATTGCTAGTTGTCCCATCTCTCCTTGATTAAAGCTCCACTAATCATTGAGAAAGTTATAGTACATGTTAAAAAAATTAAAATGGAACATCATTGTTCCATTCACATCATGGAGAGTAAAATGCAAATGAGAATGTAAATCAGGAAGGAAAATCAGAAGCAAGCTGTACCATAAATTCTTCTTACGGTTTTCTGAATTAAGTCTTTTTAGAGTGTTGTACTAGGCACTAAAGTCCACATAATGCTAGTTTTCTATTTCCAGCTATTAGCTTTTGGTACTGTGGTATCAGAGACTGCCTGTACACAAGCCCAAAGGCAGCTCTGATGCATTGTAATTGCAGCGTATCAGAGCAGACTTGATTAATCAAGTCTGCTGAAGCGTGGTAATTACCGCGCCCCAGCTAGCTTCTGCCTATTGTGTATCAGTGTCTCCACATCTCAAAATGGCAGCAGGGGCACTTTTATACTAATTTCACACTCCATCATGAGCTCCACCAGTGTAATACAATGCTATGAATGTTACATGGATGCCAACTAATATGATTAAATAATATGATACAACTTGTTCGAGGTGTCAGAAGTGATGTATTCCCTCAGTACCTCAGGGAATTGATAGTCTGTAGAAGCAAAATACCATGCTCATAGTACAGGGAGGAAGCTGATCTCTTTTACTTAACAGAAACCCTACTTATGGATGCAGAATGGCTGAGCACTTAATACTCTAAGGAATATACAGTCAAAATACCATAGTCAGGCCAGAATTAAATAGATTTGACAAATATTGTTGGTCAAAAAGATTAACACATTATAAAAAGAGTTGTCACCAGAGTGAAAATTATTCAGTTTTCCCACTGCAATTTTTTACATATACAGAGTTATAAATAAAAAGAAACTGATAAGAATGATAAAGATCCCTAGTTGTAGATAAATCCCTATAAACTCCTCTTTTCAAAGTCTCGCTCATTTTGTGCCCATAAGAAAAACTGGTAAAGCATAATCGTGATTAAAATGCATGTCACATTTCCAACCACAAAGCTGTCTAGTTAATGGACTGCTCTTTTGGATTCCTATCCTTCAGGTGATCCCCTTCACTGACGCCCAGATTTTTCATCCCCCCCTGCCTTTGCAGAACACCTTGGTAAAACCACTTCTGTTACCTGAGCATGGATAGGAGTCTTACATTCAGATGCATTAATGAGTGCTAGAAAACAGGCTGCCACATCAAAGTAGAAGCTACTCCTCCCTGCTCCCACAGAGATGACATATCACAGAGCAAAACTGGAGACACCATTGCTGAACGCTGCTGAAAACACCATTTTATATCTCTGTGACTTTTCATTAATTTACTTTTATTCCTGGGGGACAGCAGCCCAGATCACAGCCATTCCTAAGAATAGTGTTGTCATGACTTCAAACGTAGTCAGGAAGCTTTGAACTTTAGAAAAAGTTATTTCTTTTTTTAGGAAAGAAAACTGTGAGCATAGATAAAGATATAATACATTATTAGCGACTACGGTACTCACATATTACAGTCCCATCCCAAAATATGAACAGAGAAGTATATTAAATAGAAGAAAAGTTTTGCTGAATACTCAAATGGACAACACAATACTTATGATAGGTCATATGCTTCCCTTCAACCAACAGGCAAACACACACACCCAGAACTGAGTCCTATTTTACCTCCCTGTCACTGTAAGCACACATTTCTTTAAGTAAGGATGAAGGCCAAGCCACCTCATTCATGATAATACAAGGAGTTTATCACCTTTCCATGTCCCCATTCTTTCCTTGTTAGTGTTGAAGTCTTGCTTTGTCTGCCAATGTGGTAAAATTCAAAGAGGGATCACTGAAACTCAGGATGTCAACCAGTCCTCATCCCACTGAAATCATTAAAATCTTTGCTAGGATGCATGCAGAATGAAACCATCACACAACTGTCAGGGAACCTCCATGCCTTGCACATACAAACTGGTAAAGTTAATTTATTCAGTGGCCATTCTTTAGCTGTCTAAAACATTTGAAAAAAGTAACTCTTACATAGAGCTTCCTAATTTGTTTGTGCTCAGTCCTGTATTTCATAGATTTCATAGACATTAGGGCTGGAAGGGACCTCGGGAGATCATTGAGTCCAGCCCCCTGCCCAAAGGGCAGGAAGTCAGCTGGGGTCATAGGATCCCAGCAAGATAAGCATCCAATTTACTCTTGAAGGT
>NW_017728948.1:48256154-48301923 GCF_001723895.1 Crocodylus porosus
TGGGGGCTCGGACAGTAAAGAAATTCTTCCTTATGTCCAGCCTGAAACGCTCTTGCAGGAGTTTGTGACCGTTTGACCTCGTCATCCCTTGGGGCGCTCTGGTGAACAAACATTCCCCCAGATCCTGTCCAACTAATGAGTTTCTAATGAAACAGCTTGTTCAGAAGACTCAGGACTGGATTCTGTAGCTGTTTAAAAAGTGATAGATACAAGGGCATTTTCTCTCATCCTACTGCTCTATGGAAATTAGTTTTCTCTTTTCCATGCACCCTTCCAGAGAATGTGAGATTCCTTACACTATGGAGCTCTCTTTCAGGCACACCAATTGAAACAAGATGTTTAAAAACATTAGAGATTTTTCTAGCACTTTTCAAAACCTTATCTGGTTAAATGGGGAAGTCAGGCTGTTACTGGATCCACTGCATCTGCACACCTATGCATAGCATTATATAGATATCCATGAACTAATCTCCAGTGACATGCCCCCCAAGTAACTTCGTGTGCTATAAATTCCGGGGAAGGAGAATCAAGTATTTTTCTATTTCTGTTTGTCATTTTCTCATTAAATATTTACTGAACGATCCGGTTGAGACTCCAGTTTGATAATATGGTTTCTTTGGACAGGATTCAAACTGCTAGTAAATAGTAAAATTTAATTTCTGAAGAAAGTTTTGATTAACCCAGCTTCCTTTATGGAGTTGTCTAGGGCCACCTATTAAAAGATTCTCATTAAGGCATGGTAGATTTATGTTATAACTATATACATATGGACTGTAGATTCAGTGTGTGAATGTATGTTTAAAACTATGTCAAAGGAACACTAAAGTTTCAAAGTCAAATACAAAAAAATTAGGAATGCAGAATTAAGGTAGATCAGATAAATTTGATCTTTTCTCTAGAAGCATGATGACTGTCTTACCAAAGACTGCATAAGAAGTCTGAGGCTTCTGTGTCCTATTCCAATGAAGTGCAACAAAAATAAACACTCCTTGCAGTCTCATTCAACTTCTGCCCCTCTTCACTGATATCTGAATGAAAGAAGGGTCCTACAGCAAAGAGTATGTGATTATGTATTTAATGTTTTTATAATAATGTACAAAAGGGCTATAATTTTCAGGGTAGAGTGGGAGTATATATGTAACTGTGGACATAATTTAGTTCCTGCAACTTGAATCAGTAACAGTTTCGCTGATAAGATGGGTTTTGAATAGAATCCATCTAGCCCTCCACACAGGTGTTGACAGTGACATGATATCAGTGTAAAATCATTGGGAATCATTACGGTCAATGTACTTAGTCCTTTGTGAGTGTAGAAGGGGAAGAGATGATGCAAAATAATTTTTCACCTCATGCAGAATACATCAGGGTCAGTACCAAGCAGCATGTAATGTAAGTGTAACATGTGTAACAGCAGGCAGAACCTGGGGACAGCCTGCACAGCTGTGATGACTGTTAATTTGCACTACAACTCCCAGAAACAACCAGGGGCTAGGGAGAAGGGGAAAAGAAAGAGGAAGCTTAAGACTGGAGTAAGAGGAAGAGCGAGCCATGTGCAGGGCAAGTGTAGGGGGTGCACATGGGTGCACCCCAAGTGTGGCAGTGCACCTCCTACAAAAAGCCGCCACCAACACTGTTGGTGGTGCCTGCAGGCAGTACGCAATCCTTGCTGACCACTGCCGCTGGTGGCGGTGGCTGTGGGTCGTCGCCAACCCCCTCCCCCTGCTTCTGACTGCGCTAGCAGTGTCTGCAGGAGCTCCCCCACTTACAGCCGCTGAGCTCCCGCTGCTGCCATGTCCCTCCCCTCCCCCAGCTGCCATCAGCACAAGTCATTCATGGCCATGTGCACATGGGACCTGGTCAGCAATATACAGAGGAGTGCCCAATGGAGCTGGAGATCATACTGGCTTGGTCAGCCAGGACTGTGGACTGAAGGAGCTGGACTCAGACTTGGGGACAGCAGCAGGCTGCCGTTTCAGTGCTCTGGGGACTAAAGCATAGGCGATGCCTACAAATGGTGGCCCCCACAGTCTCGGCATGCACCAGTCATTCATGGACTAAAGGCTTGCTTGGGGACACCTCAAGATGTGTGAAGGGTAAATTAAGGTACATCTATTGATAGCTTACATGTACAGATACCTAGAAGTTGGAGTGTGTTTCTAGGAATTTGAAGATATAGGTTAAAGCCCTGCACTAAGTGGGACCTAGAACCTAGGATCCGGGCACTTTTCCAAGTGCCTGGCACTGTGACGCTTGCAGCTGTATAAATAGTGAAATGCGTATCAGCACTGAGAAAATGGCGACGGCGCCCTTTTGAACTAAAACATGCCGGAGGTGCTTTAGTTCAAAAGTGCACCGCCATCATTTTCTGCACGCCACTGCACATTTTGCCTTTTATACAACTGCAGGTGGTGCAGCACAGTTCACCTCAGCTCAGTTGCGGAGTAGACTTGATTAATTGAGTCTGCTCTGAAGCAGCAAATCTCTGGCGCATTGTGGGAAAAAAGTATGTTTATAAATGGCCTAGCTGTCCCTCTCCCCAGGGAACTGCCTTTGCCATTAAGTTACTGGGAAAAGGAAGAATGGGGTGAGCCTCCTCTTCTCTTTCTTTTTTTGCAGCTCAGGTGATGGCATATTAGAATGTAGACATGTTAATGGTTTTCCAGAAACTTGAGCAGGATGAAATCAGATTGCACTTAGACTTAGATTTCAAAAAGCTGGGTGTATGCCACTTAGGTATTTTAAAGTGTCTGAGATATAGGCACATAATAAATACATTTTTCATCAATAGGTCTTACTTGTTTACAAATCAGGTAAAACACTTAGTTCCTTGAAATGTTATTGTGTTATATTAGCATTTGCATTCAAAGTTTTAAGGATTCCATCACCATTCATTCCATCACCAGCCTTTACCTTCAAAAACCTACTAGGAGGAGTAGCCCTTATAGATCCCATTAACTTCATTGGTAGCTCTATTTGCATAGCACTTCTGATAATTTATGCCAGTTTTGTATAGGCACTCTTTAATTACCTAATTTGTGTACTAAATGTTTAAATTAGTGGCTCAATATTTTAAACATTAAATGCCAATGTCTCAGAACATAGTTTCCCTTTTGACTCTTTCCAGTGTCACTAATATGGCTCCAAAAATTCATTAAATTTGCTGAAGAGTTTCTGTAGCAACTGTTTAATATGACTCATATTTTACATTATTATTAGTAATAATAATACTGATAATAATGCTGGTAATAATAGAAGTGCTTGTGTGCCTGTTTCCTGTTATTTTAGAGCAGAAAGTTTAGGGATTTTGCAAAGTAAGTGCACAACCCCTCTGAATTCACTACAGAGACCAACAACACCTATTGTGGGGTACTTACTATAGTGACTAATAACGAAATAAGAAAATATCTAAAAATGATAAACTCCTACTATAACAAAAATTAGATATCAAGTAATAAATGAAAATAGTACAATGAAAATATTGAGAATCACAATATATATGTTCCTCCGTGGGGAATACACTGCAAACCACTGATGCACAGTCCTTGAGAACTCCTACTGCTCCAAATCCATGAAAGGGAAACAGGAAAAAACCCGAGATGCTCCTGGACATCTCTGCTGTTTTCTGATGATGCAAAAAGAGTGAACAGGTAAGCATCCTTATGTGACCACTTCCTGGTAGAAAGCTGCTCTCCTTTTCTCAAAGATTTCTGGTAGAACTGAACTCAGCAGACTCCATGGCTGTTTCTACATGCCATGGGGATTTACTTCAGTTTAATTCTGCCTAAATCAAAGCAGTGGGTTTTTAAAAACACCGCTTCAAATTAAACTGAAGTAATCCCCCATGGTGTGTACACAAGGGTTAGGCCAGATCCTTACCCGCCTCTCCGGCAGCTGGGTGAGCTGCTGGCAGGCTGAGCTGGGTGTGGGGGACCATGTTTCCCTCTGCAGCAGCAGTGGTGTCCCCCAGGTAGCACTCACCCTAAGGCACCCAGCTTGAGCAGTCCCTGGGAACATTGCAGCTGCAGAGAGAAGCACTGGGCTCCAGTGCAGCTTGGGCAGGCAGGCTCTAGGGAGGAAAAAAAAAAGATCACGCTCACTGCACAGGGCCCATGCTTCCCTCCACAGCTGTAAGGCGGCAAAGTAAAACACCTAGGACATGTTTCATGTTGCTATGTCCCGAAGTCATTTAACGGGCAATATGCCACCCACACTGTAAACAGCAGTGCCATTAAAGCAGTGCAAAAGGGCATTTAAGCCACTTTAAAGGTCAATTTTGTAACCTCTCATCTTGCCACACTGTTTATAGAAGCTGCTGGCTAGGGTCATATTTCCTCCACCGGTCAGCTGTGATGTGCTTAATGTGATTGTTAGTTATTACCATTTTCCCACTGATCATGCTCAAGAGGGTCTCAGTGACCTCTCTAAGATGGCTCTAGTCCACTAAGTATACTCAAGTTGCATTTTGAAAAGTTCACTCCTACAGTACAAGGGAGGGAGGAGAGTTACAGAAGTACAGAGCAGCCAATCAAAACAAAAGGGCTTGAGGACAATAAAATTCAAGCCTAATAAAGTTTTTATTTCTAAAAGGGTTCAGAAGGCAGAAAAATTCAAGATTTCAGAATATTTCATTATGATTTCTCACTGGTAAATTCCACAGTTAAATGTACCTCTTCATTTTTAATTTATTCTCCCTGTAGATTTTATTTTTCTTTATCTTATCAGGGAAAGTCTGAAACAAAGCATCAGCCTTGACACTTCCTAGACATCAACTCTCCACTGAACACAATGGGTATTTGCCAGGGACTTCAACGGGGCAGGAGCATAGCAGCTTGGGAGTTTAGGATTTTTCTTTGTTTGTTTTTCAGACAATAATACATTTATTGCCTTTATCCTGACTCTATTAGCAAAGTTGTGGCTGCACTGCTTCCAGTGTAGGAGGGAGCCTGCACAGCCCTTCATAGTAAATTTATCATGTAGACATGGCCTAAATTACATTATGTTCATGATGAACAGCATTTCCCCACTTGTGAAAAAGTCTCTGTTAAACAAACAGGGCTTTATTAAAGAGAATAGTAAAACAGCAACTAGGAAAACCTGACTAATTGATTTTCTGCATCTGCTCCTTCTCCAGACCCAAACAAGGGCTCTTGTTGCCTGAAAGCTTGGCCAACAGCTCTCCCAACTATACAGTTGTTTAAATAAAAAATATCACAAAAAGCCTCATCACTATACATTTCCTGGACCATCAGCAACCTCCAGACCTGCTAATTAATTGACAGCAGGTGAGGCTAATGCCTATAGAGTCTCTTGGCAATAGTACAAACCCAAATCATCTTCTAACAAGTATTTAACAATGATCCTCCTCCCTACTCCTTGTTCATTGTCCAGACTTAAAGAAATCCACATTTTGGCTTGGGAATCTCATGTACAGTTTCCAGAGCCTTTTATTAGTAGATTAAATGACTATGTCACTAGATATCAATGTCGTTCTTCATCTAGGTTGCTGCTTTGGCCAGTTGTCATCCTTACTACCCCTATTTCTCAAGGATCATCACATCTCAGTTCCAATTAGTTCTTCTGGAGTACTTTGCAAAAATCTAGAACTCTTGCTTCAGAGATGGTACTTTTTTTATTAGACCAACTGAGAAATTGAAAACAAACAAACAAACAAAAAATCTGGATTATAAACTTCATTGCTGAACAACAAGAATATTTATACACCTCCCTGCCAGCCATCTGACACCAACAGGGAAGGAATCCTGCTTGCTCTTTACCACAAAGAGCAGTCCCACAAAGATACTCTCATGGACACAGAAGAACAGATTTCCAGCTTCTGTTTCCTGTGTGCAAAAGTGAAGTTTCTTTCCCACCTATGGGGACTTTTAACTACCTTTAACTTTCCCTGAGCCTGATGAAGGGCATGTAAGCCTAAAAGCTTGCAAAAAAAGTACTTTTTTGCAATTTCTCAATTGGTTTAATAAAAGGTATCATCTCTGAACCAAGAGTTCTAGATTTTTGCATCTTGCTTTTCTCAGACCAACGCAGCTGCCAAATCCATCTTTGAGTACTTTAGCCTTTTCAGGCTACCTCCAATCAATTCTTTAGCATACAGAGTCCCGTCTTGATCCTCACAATAAGGGAACACTTTGTATGAAATTTCCTTCCCACAGAACCGCAGAGAAAGCAGGAGATGAACACATCTACATATTATCCTCTATATTCTTCGCCTTCATTACACAGGATCCTTTTCTCCCACAATTGCAGACAGCTACTTGGGTAAGGATGACCTTGGACCACAGGCAGGATAGGTTCTTTGGGTAGGTGATATCTTCCACTAGACCAACTGAGCGGTTAAAAGTCTCTGATTGATTTTCACCAACAATTCAACAATCATCACCCCCTCCCCCCCATTAGTCTATTGCTTGACTACTCTAACACCAGCATTTCTTTTTTGGGCACCATGATCAATATCCCAAATGGTAAAATGAAAGCCACCATATACAAGAAACCTATGGACCAACATACATATCTACACAGAACCAGCAGTCACCATAAACACACCAAGAAAGCTGTAATTTACAGCCGAGCCCTCTGATACCACTGAATTTGCACCAAGGAGAATACCCATGATCACCATCTAGTCTGCCTATGTTCTTAGACAAGTGAACTCTGTTAAATGTGCCTAGGGTCCAAGGGTTTTTGGTTGTAGTTGTGTTAGTCTATTTTCAATATTGACTAATAGTGTTCTCTCCACCTCTAATTTGAACTATATTGTTGACATTATCATGCAAATAGGATGCAAATGAGGCTCAATCACTTTAGATCCCTAAAGATGCCAGCAGGGAGCTATAGTTTTTGTGATGGCTTGTGTCCATAAAAGGTTCTCAGACAGCCCTGGGTCACAACTTAAGCTTCAGGCCACAAGCTTACATGTGTGAATACTTACTTTTTCAGAGATATTTGTGGGTAGATCAAGGATTTACTGCAGACCAAAGGGAGATGTGTGAGAGATTTGGCTACAGCCAGGATAGGGAGGGGGGTGGGGAGGTGAGAACACTGGGGACCTGGGCAGGGAGCAGGTTCAGGAAGTTGGGGGTGGGGACCATACCCACCCAGTATTGTCTCTGGCTGACCCAGACATGAGGGGAGCCCCAGAACCACTCCTTGCCCTGCTTTCATCAGTCAAATATGCAAGTTTTTCCTTTCAGCACCTGCTCCCTGCTTACCACCCCCAGGTATCCTTTGCTGGCTCAGAAGTAGTATTGGCAACAGGAACCTGTGTACAACCACTACTTGCAGCTGCTCCCTATAGTCCACAGCTGAAGCAAAGCAGGAGCATTCACCCCATACCCAAGTAAGCCAGGGACAGTGGCAGTGGTACTTGGGTCCCCCCTTTTTGTATCCTCTGCTGGCCTGGGGGTTCCAGATGAAAGGAGCTGCTATGCAGGTTGCTGAGCTCAGCTAGGGGACAGCAGCAGTGGTGGCTGAAGTGACAACACCATACCCACTGTGGATCCACCCCTCAAGATAATTCCCTTATGTCACAGGGCGAGGCCCAGGAGTGGCCGTGATCTCTCCTGGAGCCCCCTACCGTGTCAAGTGTGTGTCCACCCACCTTCATTATCTCGCCCGCCACGTCTTGCTGATAAATATTATAAAAGGGAGGCTGCCTTTTCCCCTCTTGAACACGGTACCCTTTGGCATACTCCCGCTGGTACCCTGTCTCCCGATGATTCAGTGCACCCCCGCCACAGGGCTACATGTGGCTCCTACCACCCCTAATACCACTCCCCAAGCCTCTCAGTTGTCCCGGACGTGGTTGTGTCTATGGTCTTTCCTTAATGGCCCTCTCCGAGGCCTCTACCTGTACACTCGCCCTCCTTGGGCCTCTTATTCCAGTACTCACTCTCCCTCGGGCCTCTTATTCCAGTACTCGCCCTCTCTCGGGCTTCTACCTGTATGCTCGCCCTCCCTGGGGTTATCCCGCTATGAATGCCAAATCGCCCTCCCTGGAGCTTATCCCGCTACGAATGCCAAATCACACCCCCTGGGGCTCCTTATTCTCGCGCCCGCACCCACACTGGGGCCTTGCTGGTGCGATTCCCGCCCACACTGGGGCCTATGTGCCTTGTGCTCCCCATGCTCGGGGTTCAGGTGGCCGTAGCTGAGCCTGGCCCCCAGACCCACCTTCCCAGGTCATTCACCCTCACTGGGCTCCTCGCCCACATGACACTTGCCCACTGGGGCCGGGGTCTATACAAACCCCAAAACGCAGCACCCTCTCTGGTGCCAGGAACCCCCCACACTACTGGGGAGCTCCCGTGAGGCCTCCTCCAACCCCTACAGCCTCACCCGGTCCTCCGGTGTAACAATAACCCAAAACCATAAGCCAATCAGCTATAACACAAATTCTAGCCTCCTGGCTTAAAACATAAACTCTAAGCCTTCTGGCTCATCAACATTACCATCCCTGCCAGGGGTTCCTCTGCCTGGTATTCTCCACATAAGCTACTCAGGTCATCAGGCTTCTCATGCTCTGCTTACTCCCGCAGATCTCCATCTTCTACAACTGCCAGAGGGGAACTGCCTCAGCCTAGGCTGTTTATATAGGCCAGGCCCTGCCCCCTCCTAGTCAGCTGACCTCAGTGGTTGCCCCAGCAACCCACACCTGTCCTACACATCTCCCCCTCCCAAGTTGGAGTCTTACTAGGAGCAGGGCGCGGAAGTGCCCTGGGACACCTTAGAATTAAGAGAAACAATCTTAAACAATAAATATTGCATGCAATGCATTTTTCAAGGAAACTCTTCTTATAAACAAGTCCAAAGTCCTCTTTGCTTTGCTTCTGTTGGCATAGATATCAACTACTTTGTCTCATAAGTTACTTGTACTCAAAAAGACTTGCTGGACTTTCCCCAAAAATTAAGGACATACAGAAGGAATGTATTGAAGAATAACTTCATCACACATTTCAGTTCATCTGTGGCCAATCAAACATGGGGCCAAATCTCAATCTCACTGAGGAAAGTGGCAAATCTTCCATCAGTTTCAGTGACATTGGGTTTTGGCCCACAATACTCTGTATTGCCTATCATATTATTGTTAATCAATGCTTTCACAGTCACTATTTCAAAGTGTTACCAAGTTCATTCTAGTAGAATGCCCAAAGGAACAGAAGTCACTTCATATCAACTGTTTATCTCATATTTTCCCTTCTAAATAAAGAATCACTGAGGTCATATTATTGAGAGTTACATTTTATAATAAGACAATAAAATAACTAATAACATAAAATATATACAATAGGCACTTCACTATTTTCAGAACAAAATTACTAATCTCAAAAGCAATTCTACAGGCTTAGAGAGGCTGATTCTGGTAAAGTAACAAACATCTTCAGCATCCTTTGCAAAGACCGTTGAATCAGACCCACTAATAACAGATTATCCAATATGCTGGACCAGATAACTAAAGTGACAGATTACACAACAGATCTATCAGATTTTGGGAGCAGCAGTAGGTTTTTCCAATACAGTTGAGAGTCAAGTGCCTAATTCTAAGACTGGAAATTTTCAGAATTATCTGTGAAAGTAGATTTTTACAGCACTGTCAATGGCATTGGAATCAGTTTATGTGGGACACCACATTCACGAGGGATGAAGATACAGGGTTTATATATAAGCTCTATTCCAACATTATTTTGTTAGTCAAGGATGAAATTCACACTGAGTCAGAAGGTTAGCAAAAGGCTTTCTGTCTAACTAGTAGAGAAGCAAGGTAGGGATATTTAGCTTATATCCATTGCAAGCTAGGGTGGGATGCGGCACTGGCCTTGTGGATAGACTGCCCCACCAAACTGTTGATCTAGACATTTCTGGGGGCTCTTGTGGTGTATTGAACTGATCTCAAGTAGAAGGCTTTTATAAACACTTCTCTGTGGTAGGAGAACTAATGCTAGATCTACAGTCTTTCCAGCTAAGTAGTAAACTGAGTTTATAAGAGAAGGACTGAGTGCCAAGATGAAACATCAACAAAATACATGTTAAAAGAATGAAAATAAACTGCTCATTAAAAGTAACTGAAACACCTAACCCATGTTAAGATTTAATATTAATACTATTATTTGTTTTATAGAGGGGCATTCATCAATGATCAGATCTCTGTTGTGGCAAGTCCTCCACAGCCAGCCCAATCCCCAAAAGTTCGTAATTTAAGATTTCATATGAGGAATGAAGTAGAGAGGGGTAACCAAAAGAGAACAAGCAAACCACCACAAAATTAGCCCAGATCTCAGCTCATTACATGCCTAGCTATTATAAGCTAAAAGATCCTATTATTACAGAGGTTCAAAGATCTTCACTTGCTGTGCTATGCATATACATCTCTCTCTTTCTCTCTCTCATACACATATACATGCACGTCAGGGGATAAAAATGTTCTCTTGCACAGAAGAGTTTTATACTTGTTTGCTCTTAGTTGTTAAATCATTGCTCACAATTCTATTAATAATTCAAAGTGCAGTTCAAAGTTAGTAACAAGCAGTCCAAAAGAAAGAGTTCTTGAAGTCAGTGGCAAATCTCCTATTAGTTTCAGTGACATTGGGTTTTGGTCCACAATGCTCTGTATTGCCTATCATATTACTGTTAACCAATGCTTTCACAGTCACTATTTCAAAGTGTTACCAAGTTCATTCTAGCAGAATGCCCAAAGGAACAGAAATCACCTCATATCAGCTGTTTATCTCATTATTCTCCCCTTTAAATAAAAAAAGCATTTAGATCATATTATTGGGAGTTCTATTTTGAAATAATAAAATAAAATAACTGATCACATAAAATACATAAAATAATAAAATAGACACTTCATTCCAAATGTGTTAATGGACCTCATTCATTTTCTAATGATCCTGATGTTTCACTAATAAACCTAGTGTTTCTTTTGCAATTCTGCAGTCTGTTAGCTGTTCCTGATAATGTAGCTCCTCTTTCACAGCCCTGCTGAAAGTTTTTTAACTCTAGCTAAAAACATTAACTTTGGTATGGAAACATTAGCTCATGTGAACATCAACTCAAGTGTGGAAATAACTTTTAGTGAAGCATTGGGTGCACTGTCAACATGCTCACGAAGGCGAGATTTTATGAGATGCAGTTTCAGTTCTAATGACAACAGGACTAAAAAAACAACATCTTTGATTATTTGTGCCTAGTTTGTTTTGGTTTTTTATACATAATATATGATATAGTAAATTAATGCACATTCCATTAAAGTTATTTTTTTTGCTTTGATCTTGCATTGAATAATATAGCCTTAGGCCCCTAGCATAATTGAAAGACATAGTTAGCTATGTTAGTCTGAAGTCAAGTAGAAGGCAAGGTAGATGTGCACCTTACAGACTTACCAAAGTAGATATATCACGTGCTTTCTGAGCTGAAGCTCACTTCATCAGTTGCTGTGAAAGGTGCAGAAAGCAGAGTAGGAAGAGAGAGAAATTTGAATACAAAAGACAAAAGAGGGGGAGAACGGGGTGTGGGGAGAGAGGGCAGTTTTGGGAGAGACAAGAAAAGAAGCAGCAAACCCATAGAAACAAAGGAATCACAAACATTAATCCAGGCAATGAGATAAAAATCCATTTTCCCTGTTTAAACTCTACTAAACACAATCCAGTCTGTGGAAAATTTCTTGTTCCACAATTTCCCTTTCAAATAGGTTTTTTAAAAGTTTGTTGAGAACAGGCACCCTCAGGTCAATGATGAAGTGTGCAGGGTGGTTAAAGTGTTCTGCCGCCAGCTTGTATGTTATTTTTCAACTGATATTAGATTGGTGCTCATTCATTCTAATAAGGATCACCCAGTCTATCTATGTAGACAACAAAGGGACACTATAAGTAGCTAATGGCATATGTGATGTTGATGGAATTGCAAGTGAATGAACTTTGGATGTTATAATCAAGGCTATTCAGCCCAGTGATCTTGGGACACAGGAGGCATTTGGGTCTGCTGCAAGGTCTCATGCCTCAATGAGACTGGAGCTAGGTAGCCAGTTACTGCTTCCACTTCCCTGGAGCCCAGGTCAGGCAAATTTTACTTATTACTCAAGATCCACAAACTTGGCAACCCAGGATATCCTATTGTCTCTGGCATTGGCAGCAACATGGACAGAGTTTCTGGCTATTTTATGAAATGCTAAAAGGCATGCACAATTTCAGTGTCATCTGAAGAGAGATCTTATGAACCATGTGTAAGTAAATGAAATCACCATTACACTATGTAATTTGCAAAAATTAAGGCTGGATTTTAAACTTTTTTATACTGATGTTCAGTTCAGAGCTATAGAGAAGTATCAAAAACTAAAGACCCGGAAGGTATTTTGCAATGAACAGATATTTATTTGCTTTACAGGTATGAATAAATAGGCAGAGAGGATTCTTGCAATGGCCTAACAAGCATCAATATGAAGCATTATATTCTACTCATTGAAATCTTAGCACCTTGCTTAATAACTTCAGTGGGCTGGAGATTACCCCTTTCAAGTGGGAATAAAGGTAAATAAAAATAAGCTTAGAAAATATTTATTATTTCTACATCTGTTATTTAAAAGACCCAAGACAAAGATATATTTTGCCTAGCTTTTCACTATCCCAGTCCTGCCTGGAAATTATTTACTTCTATCCTCCAATGCAACAGAGGAAAAAAACATGTTTACTTTCTCTTGAAGGATACTCTTTCTACAAAGAAACCATTTGAAAAATAGGTTTCAATAAAATAAGGGGTCTGTCTCGTGCTTTTCAGAAAGTAGTGTCTGGCAGCATGGGAACTGTAATCTTGTATTTAATACATATGCAAATACATTTGTGAATTCATCTCTCTCCATGAAGCTGAGGTGCATCATCCCAGAGGATACCCTTCTCTATAAACTGAGAAAAAATAGAAACATCCTTCATTTTATTTATTTATTTATTTATATTTTTGGTTCTCAGCTTTTCATTAAATATTTATTGAAACAAAGATCTAAGATATCTCAGTTCAGGAGTAGATTTTCTTTTGACTCCTTTCAAAGTATTTTTGGTGGGGAGGAGGGAGAGGGGGAGACACTTTAGCTCACTGTGAACTATTATGAAGGAATGAATTTAGGTTCAGCAATATATCTATACTTTATGCAATATCACTGTTGAATTATTAGGAAAGACCTATATATCTGATTTATTATGATAAGATGAATATGTGTGACTATACATATGTATACACATGCATAGATATACATACACACACTCACACATTCATAAATCAGATGTATTAGTGTGTGTATCTATATATATATGATAACATGGTTATATATTATTGTAAGAAAATATAAATGACTGTTAAATAACAGTTAATCTTTTAGCAACCAGCTATCAAGATTTTATAACCTGTAAAGTACAATGCTATACATTGTCTGAGAAGCATATAAGGAGTAATTGTGCAGTTCATAATATAATATTATATACTGTATATGAGGGCTGTCTGGCTTGTAGCCTGGGGGGCTGCATGTGGCCAGTAAGGGTATTTGGGGACCTGCAGGACATGTGCTCCAATGCACTGTAATGACAGTGTGTTGGAACAGACACAATTAATCGAGTCTGCTGAAGCGTGTTATTTACCATGTTCCCACTCTCTCAGTGTCCCCACCCTTCCAAATGGTGGGAGAGTGCTTTAACTAAAGTTTGTTCAACAAGCTTTAAAGTGTTCCTGCTGCCATTTTGAAGCACAGGATGCTGGATACACAAGATGCTGCAGGTGAGTTAATTAGAGTGGCTCCCAAGAACCATGCTAATTAAAGATCTTCCCCCCCACCCCCGCCCCCAAGCATGTGTAAAGACACCCAGAGGGTTTAAGCTGTAGCCCACAGGCTGCTGCCTGGTTGCTGCTCCACCCAAGGGGAAGGGTGGAACAGCCTGTGGATCCCAAGGAGCTTGCAGCCTGGGCACTGAGGGATGCCCATGTGCTGCAGTAGCGGGTGGGGAGTGTCCATCCCACTGCATGGCAGAGAGAGAGCCACACAGCACCATGAGGGGATGGCAGGTCATTCAGCATGGCATGTGGCCTTGGGGGCCGATAGCTTGTGTGGCACATGGCTCCCAGCTCCTTAGAAGGTCAACAGCCCTGCTTTATACAAGATATCTAAACTCTCCCCAACCTGAAGAAAAGCAATGCGTACACTAAAGCTTATCAAACTTCTGTTCTGACTATACAGTTGGTGAAATAAAAAAATATAAGAAAAGAAAAAAAGCCTTGTCTCTTGTACATTTCCTGGACTGTAACAGCTCCATTAACGCTCCAACCCTGCTGCATTCTGAAAAACAGGAACTTTCTTTGAGTCAAGAGACTCCCATTTCTTTTGCTTATACTTTGTTTTAAATGTCAGTTTGGTAATTTCTGAAGCTACAAACCACGGGCGTCATGTCACTTGTCTACTTACAAACACTTCACTAGTTACTCTTGTCATTCGCTATTACATAGCAAGTATCAGGTAGTGGCAGCTTAATTATATGATAATTGCTATAGTGCTATAGAGTAAACAGAACAAGTGTGGGTTACATAGTAATTACTGTAGCTCCTACCAAAAAATTTTACCAAGTAATTTACAGGAACATATAATTATTTTGCCACTTCTTTGCTTGCTTCATTTCTAGGGCATCTCAAAATTTAAAATTTACCCTCATGGCTTCAAAATCTAAATACTCTAGGCATTTTTACCACCCACTCCTCTACCTGTTCACTCTGAATCTGAAATACGGGTCTTCTTTCTGTTCTTTCACCTTCACTCTCCAGCCAGGACATCTGGACAAGTGAATACGTTCCTCAGCTTGTTATATCAATGCTTATGAATGCAAGTACTAATTATATTTATTTTTAGAAACCAGACAAGCATGAAATAGCCACAATGAATAAAACTATTGTGGATGTTTCTGAAGAACAAGCAGTGATGGCCTTCAGTGTGGTAAACTAGTGCTGCCATGGGAGTTTTCGTTAAATAAGCTTACAAGGCAGGAATAACATTTTATAGGCCAATCTCTATTGGAGGATTTATCTTAATTTCTCATATTTGGGATTTTGAAGACATCAGTCTATGTCAATTCCAATCAGGCTGGAGCCATGATCTACAGGCCTCAAATTAAAATGTAGCAACAAAACCCATTTCTTTGTCCTGTGTGAGCCCAGCTTTCCATTTTTTGATGATCCCACTCTCTTTCTCCCTTTACTCATGACAATTTCACTGTGTTTTATGTTAATTTTCTGAGTTTTCGTGCCTTTCTATATTTACTACTCTTAATTGTATCAGATGTCTGAGACAGACAATAACATGACTGGCTGTACCAGGCAAATGATGAAGCCAACAGCATGGAACTAGGTCACTCAAAAAAGAAAGAGAGAAAGAATCACAGAGCTGCAGAGCTGTCATGGTCAATCAGCTAAGGGTTTTGTTTCTGCCTTCCGCTTGTGCTCCGATTGTTCGCCTCATAATGCTACATCACTGTTGCATGCCTCAGTACTTCCAAGCTGCCCTCTGTCCTCAGTTGCATTGGCTTAAAAAGACAGGTGTAGGCTCTCTGTTGCTTGCAGTGACAAAAGGAGAATGAAATTCAGAATTGAGCTTGAAGAAATATAAACAGAGAAACTGAATAGGATGAATCAAGCTGAACACATTGTACACAGCCTTTGAGGCTCAAACTAGGAGGAATTAACATACCAGCATAAGCAATAAACGTTTATATAATTTTACTTTTGGGTATATCACTAGGGTTTAGTTTGGTAGTATCTCTCACCAAATTTCCCAGAATCATCTAACAGGTTTAAGAAAAAAAACCCCTCAATGTTTTAAAAAAAACTTCCAAATTTTGTTAGTATAAAATATACAAAGTATGTCAAACAGGGCAAAAAATGGGTGCCATGAAGTTTTGGGTCTCAACTGCTGTCAGCAACATGCATGCAAGGAGATATGGGAAAATCTTTTTTTTAAAAAGTGTTCAAAGTGTTGACTCTCATCTAATTATCACCTTCTAACCCCCTCTTCCCTTCCTAAAAAACTCTCATATATTCTTTTTCTTTCTGCTAAAATACTAATACGATGCAAATAAAGACTACATGAGTGTCAATAGAGCCAATAAATTCAACAGGTTGATACACTGTTAATAATCAGTTGATGTTCCAGTAAGTAACTTGTCCATTTATGATAAAAACTCTGCTTATTAAAAGGACTTATACAAAGAATTTAAAAAATACCAGAAATAAAACACTAATTAGATTGATAATTGTAATGTATGTATAGACATGACAAACAATGCATGTAATTGTTTTAACATTGAATACCCTCCTATCTAAAAGCCCATCATTTTATTTTTTTCATACTCTATATAGCCTGGTCTTCCCTTTAAAGTTGAGGACCATGAATTTATGGACTTCATTTATCCATACTAATGTCATTAAAATATTAATTCATAGCTCAAATACTGCATGAAAAGCTGCTCCGATTTTGGCAGACAATCATAGATTTCATAGACATTAGGGCTGGAAGGGACCTCAGAAGATCATCGAGTCCAGCCTTCTGCCCCAGGGGCAGGAAGTCAGCAGGGGTCATAGGGTCCCATCAAGATAAACATCCAAATTTCTCTTGAAGGTGTTCAAAGAAGGTGCTTGGACCACCTCCAGTGACAGTCTATTCCAGACCTCGGGGGGTTGGATTGTAAAGAAGTTCTTCCTTATGTCCAGCCTGAAACAGTCATGAAGGAGTTTGTGACCATTTGACCTCATCATCCCCTGGGGTGCTCTGGTGAACAGACATTCCCCCAGATCCTGGTGAGCACCTCTGATAAAGTTATAGCCAGCCACCACATCACCCGAGCCTGTGCTTCTCCAGGCTGAAAAGTCCCATAGCTCTCAGCCTGTCATTATGAGGTCTGCTTTCCTGCTCTCTGATCATGCACATGGCTCTCCTCTGGACTCTCTCAAGCTTCTCCACATCCTTTTTGAATTGTGGAGCTCAAGAGTGGACGCAGTATGCCAGCTGCGGCCTCACCAAGGCTGAGTACAAGGGGAGAATGATGTCCTGGGATTTGCTTGAAAAGTACCTATGGATGCAAGCCAACGTTTTGCTCGCTTTACTAGCTGCAGCATCACATTGAAGGCTCATGTTCATCTTGTGGTCAATCATAACCCCCAAGTCCTTTTTGTCCGTAGTGCTAGCCAGTGTAGCACCGCCAAGCCTATAAGCATGCTGCAGGTTTTTCTTCCCAAGGTAGAGAACCTTGCATTTTTCAGTGTTAAACACCATCAGGTACTCATCTGGCCATTTCCTGAGCCTGTCAAGGTCAGCCTGGATAGCCCTCCTATCCTTAGGTATGGATGGTTTAACCCAGAGTTTGGTGTCGTCAACAAACTTGGCCAGTCCGGTTCTGTCTCCAATGTCCACATCATTAATGAAGATGTTAGACAGAGCCCTGGGGGACCCCACTGGTCACAGGGCACCATGACGATTGACTTCCATCAACCACCACACTCTGGGTCCTACCATAGAGCCAATTCCCCAGCCAGTGGATCAAGGTAGACCCGAGGCTGCAGTTGGCCAGTTTTGGCAAAAGGTGATCATGGGATACCAGATGGAAGGCTTTTTTAAAGTCAAGATATATGATATCAATCTCTTCTCCCTTTCCCAGGTGATAGGTCACTTTGGTCGTAAAAAGATATAAGATTAGTTAAGCAAGACCTACCCACAACAAACCTATGCTGGATATCCCTAAGGTGAGTGCTCCCTCTCCCCCTATCTCACACTGGGCAGGACCGGTTGCATGGCTGCCTGGGGGCTGGGGCAAGTAGAAGCCATGGGTGTTGTGTTTCTCCCCGGCTCAGACTTAGCTGCCCCGCAGCTGTCTGAGGTTCAGGTCCCTCCCTCTCTGCTGCAGGCCCCACCTACCTTTGTGACTACTTTGGTGTCAGATAGAATTTGTACTTTTGCATATGGAAATCTAAGGATAATTACCCCACAACTAGTGATATAAAACTTTCGTTCATTTTTATAATCTCCCTTTGGGCCTCTGGATAAATGAACAAGGTATCAAGCCAAATAGAGACAAATAAAATAGTGTACACAGGAGCAATTTATACCTCATGGTTAAAGTTCAGACATGATAACTAACCTGATTAAAGCAGGTACATGCCCAGAAGAAATAAAAGTATGTGCTTTGCAATTTGTCATGACTTTTCTTAACACTGTTTATAGAACTCAAGTGACTTGGCAGATGACACTATGGGGTCATCCAGACAAGCACATGTGAGCTTTCCCCAAGGGGGAACATCTGTGGGTGCTGGGGGCCTCCTGGGGCTCTGAGTAATCTGGATATGCAGAGCCTGACTGAAAAAGTATGAATCTGGCTGGCCAAGCACCGGTTTCTGGCAGTGTGCACTGCTGCCACGTGCACTGCTCCACTTTTTCTGTTTTTTTTTTTTACACTGGAATCTCCAGTGCAGGGAATACATAAGTTTGGGGTGCCAAGATGGGTCTGGAGCATCGCAAACTGCATTTGCATGCTCATGTGGATGCGCCCATACAGGCTAATTCTATGTTAGGTTTTGCACACTAACCACTTTTGTATGTTTTTTTTTCCTCCAATGCAGTTATGCTGATTAAAACAAAAGAAGAGAAGCAGTTATTTGGTTATAGCAAGAGACATATGGTAATAAAACTATCTGTTACCATGAGTGAGCCAGATTTGATCCTGTTCCCATTTTAGGTTTGGGACTGGAGGTATGACATCTTCCCTCAGAATGGGTGACTTGAAAGGAAACTCTTGCTATGTTGGAGGGGTAGAAGAGCTAACTTCTGCCAACTGCAGCGTAACAAGATTAATGAGTTCTACCCTTCTAGACAGAGCATCTTTCTATGCTGAAGTGGGTAAGCAATTACATTGTCCCACACAGAGTTGGACTATGAAAGCCTAGGAAGCTAACATCCTTCCTAGGCTTCCTCTTTTGTTGTGAGATAGAGTGAAGTCTATCAATGCAACAAGGTAATATATTTCAATGAAAGTTTAATCCCTGATAAACTGCATAGGTCATGCGATGTTACTAGAAACATGAGTAACCACTACTCAACATGTGCTTGAGCAAATGTTGCAGAATCTAAGTAAAGACTCCTAGAGCTGGCCTACCAAAATGAAGATGAAACAGTGAACATCCTAGATTATTTTATTTTTACTAACCCAGCATTGTTCTCTGTATGTTTCACTACTTTATCAAGTCTTGTTTCAAATGGCTTAGCAATCCAGCTTTCATGGCTCTTTTTGGAAATCTGGTTTTCAGAGTAATGTACAGTTATAGACTTTTCTCTGCTATCCCTCTACATTTTACTTAGCTCACTTTAAATAGAAATAGCAATTTCTGAATTACTTCACAAATTATATATACAGTCATTTGTGGCAGATTTCCACTCCTGTTAACAAGCTTTTCAACACCGTTAAGTGGTGGGAAGGAGAAAATATTTGAAGCTATTAACAAATGTAGCATTGAATGACATTATAACCCTGCCTGATCAGAGCCTTTCACTAGATATTGGATTGCTCATTGAAAGTCAATTTTACAACAAAACAAACAGTGGCATGACATAAATCTCAGTCTTTTAGTTTTCAGATGTAGTTATTTACCATATTACTCCTCAGGGGTAAAAAACATAATGTGTACAAATGAATTTAGATATACAGCAACTGATTTTCCATTGATGGTATAATTAACACTACAAAACAGTGCCTATTTTAAACAGCTATTGTGAGAGTCTCTTACGTGCACTCATATGAACAGCAACCACATTTGGTTTGTCCTGATTTGCTGTAATAATGTGTGTCTTTCTGTCAAACCCAGAAAATATTTGGCATCTAAGAAAGTTTACAAGATATTGAAAAAGAAAATAATTACAGTGTTCTGACTACAATTTTGCATTGGAGAAAAATAACTATTGTTGCATCAAGTTCCTTTTATATGTATTAGAATGTGGGATCAACCTTGTGACAACAAAGTATAGATTTTTAGCATTATGCTTTTCAGTTCTGTTACAACAGAATTAGTTACCTAGGACCTGAAACAATTCTATGTAGCTACAGTGGTTCCTAAATGGAAATATTGATCTATATTGATCTCACGTGGGATTAGGCTAGCATCAAGTATGTATAATGCTTTCTTTTGTACTGACCAACCTTCATTGGATTGCTCTTCTGTATTTCTACCACAAGAATTTGCTAAAATGCTCCAATTATGAGTACCATTCAACTTTCTTTATATTCACCTGAGGAAGCAGAGGATAAGTGACTCTGCATGAGCTTTATAGTACTAAACCAGAGAAAAGGGTCTGCTTAGCCAAGTTAGCACAGAACCAGGGAGAAAGGAAACAAAATTCCAATGCATTAAAATCTAAACTACTTCACTGGAAATAATTTGAACTACACTTGGGAGCTGAAAAGTTTAAATTTAACTTTTTTCACGTAAGCAGTATTTTAACAGGCAGTACTTTTCAAACATTAATAAATTAAGCATCACATCCTCTTATGAAGTGGAGGAGTGTTTTAATACCTGTTTTGAGCAAAATCGTTATCAGCATTTCCCAGTGTCCCTCTCAAGGCTCCATTAACTTCAGTAGGCATTTTGTTTGAGTTAGAAAAAGCAGATTTCTCTCTTTAGAAGCAAGCACTATGAAGCAGAAAGAAGTGAAGTGATTTTTCTGTGGTTATCTCAGGCTACCTTAGACCTTAACTCTGCAGGTGGAATGCCTGTTTACTAGGCCTGGTCCACAATTTCTCATAAATCAATTTTTGATACAAGGTTATGTCAAGGCATAGCTGGAAGACGCATGACACTATAGAGGCAAGAAGCAGGGAGTCGGGAGCAGGTAAGGTCAGGAAGGAAGTGTACAAATCAAAATCAGGAGCTAGTGTTCAGAAGGTTAAGGTCTGTAAAGGAGCAAGGGGGTTACCGAAACAGAGACAAAAGCTGGGAAGGGAGGGAGATAGGAGCAGCAAAGGGATCTGGAGCAGATGGATGTAGCTGCAAAGGGCTAGGATGTGAATGATTGCCAAAATAAATCTAGGTGCAAAGGATCTAGACAGGCACCCATTCTGGTGCATAACCCCAGGAATACTGTGAAGTCAATTTCTTGCAGCCAGACAGCTCATTATATGCAGTAGATAATTGGATATACCTGGGAGTAGTTAGGCCACTGACAGCTGTACCCACTTCAGTAATAAGGACCAGCTAGGGACTACAGCCTGTCTGCTGCCTTGACTCTTGACAAGTATCTCATGAGGCCTCTACTTTGCATGCTCTATGTTTCCATTTTTCTTTTAAGGACCAGACTCTGTGGCTAGACTACATCTTACCTGATGTATTACCACCAGGTAATTCTATAGCATATACCCTATTTTCACCAAGAAAAGAAAAGGTGATCCATGATTGGAAATGTAGTTTATTTAGAGCAGAGGCAGACAATTATTTTGGTTGGAGGGCCACTTAATGAGTTTTGGTGAGCTGTTGAGGGCCTCAAGGGTAGCCCCTATCCCTTGGCATATGTTCCAATCCCTGGTCAACATCTTGGGGGCAGAAGTCCTGCAACCTAACCCCTGACTTTTGCCACCAGAAGTGCCTCCTCTTGCCCTAGAAGCACACCTTTTTGAAAGGGGTTTTGACATCTTGGAACCTGAAAAAAAAAAAAAAAAATGTATATTCTAAAAATGAAACATCCACAGTAACATATTTTAATTTTATTTTTAAAGATATTTTTGTCCTGATTTCTGTGTGTTTGCAATGTGTATATTGCATAATACTTCAAAGTGTAGTCATACTCTTGTATATTGCAGTGGTTGTGGGGGGTATGGGTGGCTGGGTGTGGGGTATGTGGGGAGATGTATGGGTGTGTGTGGATGCATGTGGATGTGGGGTGTGGGGGGGTGTGGATATGGGTGGATGAGTATGGGGGTTTGTGGGGGCTGTTTGTGGGGATGTGTGAGTATGTGAGGTTTGTGGGGTGTGTGGAAGCGGAGGGTGGCTGAAGGCTGTGTGGGGGTTGGGTGTGGGTGCGTGTGTGGTGGGGATTATGCATGTAGCAGTGAGTAGAACCCTCCCAGAGGTGTTCTGGGGGACTCCTGTGTAGGAGGGGTGCATGTGGGGAGAGGTGTGGGTGGGTGTAGTGTTTGTGGATTGTGTGATTGTGTGTGGGAGAGGGTGTAGTTGTGCAGCTTGTGGGGAAAGATTTGTGGGTATGATGGAATATGAATGGGAGCCCCCTGCATGCACCTTCTGAGCCAGTCAGCCCCTGCCCACACCCCTACCCCAACAACAGCCCAGAGCCTGTGTGCCCTGCAGTGCCTCCCCACCACTACCAACAGTGCACAGCCCCAGCTTACCCCACACTTGCTCCAGACTCACTCCAGCAGGAGTGGACCAGCCAAAACCCATGCACACAGCCCCCTCTGTGCCTGGTCTGCACTGCCTGTCATGTCCTACTGTCCCCTGGGCACACAGTGGGGCTGGGAGAGCTCTGCAGCTAGACTCTCTTTCCCAGCATCCTGGGTGACAGGTTCCTTCTGGCTACTGCCACCCCGGCTGCAAACCCACAGTACTGGGGGGAACCCATGCACAGCCCCAACCCATCCCATTCTTGCTGCAGACTCACCTGCTCCTGCTGAACAGCTACAGCTGCAGCAGCGCTGGTGGAGTAGAAGCATGCTTAGCATAGGGGAAAAGAAGCCCCTCCTTCTCACTGCTGCTGAGCACTTCCTGCAGCAACTGCCTAGAGCCCACACTGAGCTGTCCTGTGGCTTCTCTGTGCTGCCCCCACTGGGCAACCCAGAGATGGCAGTGACATTGGGGAAGCTGCAGAGAAGCCCAGTGTAGGCTCCAGGTGGCTGCTACAGGAAGTGCTGGGCAGTGCTGAGGGGGAGAGGCCAAGTACACCTCTGCCCCACTGGTATTGTAGCTGTTGCTGCTGCTGCAGCTATTCAGCATGAGCAGGAGAGTCCACAGCAGGCACAGGGCAGGTTGGGGCTGTGCATGGTTCCCCACTGCTACTGCAAGGCTGGGCCAGGGGTGGCAGTAGCCAGAAGAATGCATATCACCCAGGTTGCCTGGAAAGGCAGTCCAGTTGTGGAGCTGCCCCAGTCCCATCGTATGCCCAGGGGGCAGCAGGACATGTCATGGTAGGACGGTGCCTGGGCCGGGTGGGATTAAGGGACCTGCCGTGAGCCAGACTATGCCTCTCCATGGGCCAGATCCAACTAGGCCATATTTTGCCCCCCCCTTGTAGACAGCGGAGTCCTGGCATTGTTACGCATGCATAAGATGTTTAGAGGTTGCAGTATTCTAGAATATTTGAACTCCTAATCTTAATGATGTCATGACCCACTCCTGAAAGCTGAGTGTGAGCAGTGTGTTGTTTAACTAGTATCTAGTTGTTTGTTTGGTAACCAGGGGAACTGTAGCAGTTAGGACTATTATGTTAATGAGTTGTTATGGGTTGTTAGGATAGTTTGATCTGTATGGTCCTAGCTGTGATTGACTTTGATTGGCAATGATTAAGAGAGTAATAATTGGATCCGCATGCAATTGAGAGGTGGCATGGTTCAGATGTTATGAAGTCTGTCTAGTGCATGGGCTGGTGCAGCTTTCGGGGGCCGTCGTCATCAGAGTTATTGCTCGCTGGCACCTGCTCTGTCTTGTGCTCTCTCCTTCTTTTGTCTGGTATTTGTGCATGTACAACTGATTTAGTATTTGACTACTTGTGTTTGTGGAACCCATCATTTATTAACTGTGGAACGAGTGAGAACAGTGTGTGCATGGGACAGTGTTGGGGAGCAACAACAGGAGGGTCATGATCACCTGAACACTTGCCAACCACTCAACTGCTTCTGTGCATTATGTCAGTCAGCTAAAGTATCATCTACCCCTTTTCTGAGGTGCTTAGTTCTCACGTGCCTGTGATGGAACAGCATAGAAATCCTCAGTGTTGTAAGGCTCCAGAGCAGGCCTTCCCTGCCTGTCAACTCTCTAGGGTGATAGTCTGAATGACAGATTGGTGTCCGGTTATTTAGCTGTTCTATAGTTTAACTGTTTATAGTACTGTATACTGTGTTTCTATACTGTTGTGTTTTGTTTTGTTGTTTCTTGTCTTAATACACTTGTGAAACTTTACATTAATGTGGGGTTTTACTTGGTGCTTTGTACCTCCGGTCGGGGCCAGGCAGTAGGCCAATATCCAGGGGCTTTAACTCTTTGGTGTCCCTTGAATCTAACAGGGAGGTTGGTAGGATATAGAGGCTTAACACCCCTCTGTGTGTGTTTGAGAACAGGCGTGGATGCCTGAAGTGGTCCACAGGGTTCTTTGTTTTATTATGGTGTGCCTGCCTTCTCTTTTCCCCACTCTTCACCCTAATTTAAGGCCCCAGATCAGGGGGGAGAGTTGAGTTTTATGTGGCCAAACCATAGTTTCAAAGGAGCACTTCTGGACTATTTTGAATATAATTATTTCATATTCTGGCTGAAATGTTTCTAGTTATGATGTCACCAGGATTTGATTTTTTTTTTTTTTTTTTTTTGTTAAATATGTATTTCAAGTAACTCTGCTATTAACTTCATGAAAATAGTCTGCAAGTGAATGAGAAAAATTATGACCTTTATGGATACTAGAATTTTACCTAACAGGATTTCTCCTTTAGTAAGGAATGTAAAGCAAATGGGTAGTTAGATCGTTTTGCCTTGCTTTCACCTTCGACTTGGGTAAAAGCTTTTAGACTTGTGTCTATAACTCTATTTATTTTTAAATGGTATGGAAACGTATGAAATAAATACATGATGAAAAACAAACACTGTTTGTTCCGTTTTAATACAGATGCCAAAACAAAATAGAACTATTGGTTTTTATAGAGTGCATTGCTGATCCATCTATTTAGAGTCTTACAGTGTAGTCTGAAAAAAAGAGCAACAACAATTGCTTCAACAAAATAACAAGCAAGGTAAACTCAGGTTGCAATATCTTGAGCCTATTCAATTGCTATGTGTTTCTCCAATTTGTATAATTATGTTGTAAATACTGATGCAATATGTATTTAATAGGCTATTAATGTGAGCATTTTGTACACTGTAAGCTATAGGCTATGAAATAACTGAGTCTTTATTGCATGTTTCCAATGAAAATAACCAAATGTAGTTTTGCCAGGGTGATGGGTAGCTATGGTACCCCTCCCTTCCATTTTTAGATGTATGTGGGTTGAATATTTGGGTGTGGAATGCACACTGTCCAAATTCACTGACAACACCAAGTTGTGGGGCAAGGTGGGCATGCTGGATGGGAGGGACAGAATCCAGCTAGATCTAGCAAATTACAGAGGTGGGCGGATGAGAATAGGAATTCAATGCAGACAAGTGCAAGGTACTGCATCTAGGGAAAAGGAACCAGCAACACACTTACATGCTGGGGAACACCCTTCTTTTCAACACAGTGGCAGAAAGGGATCATGGAGTCATTGTTGAATCCAGGATGAGCATGAGCTGCCAATGCAAGGAAGCAGTCAATAAGGCTAACCGCACCTTGTTGTGCATCTGTAGATGCATCACAAGCAGGTCCAGGGATGTGATCCTTCCCCTCTGCAGCATTGGTCAGGCCACAGCTGGAGCACTGTTTCCAGTTCTGGGCACCCCACTTCAAGATGAGAGGGTCCAGAGGAGGGTTACTCGCATGGTCAGGGGGCAGCGGGGCAGGCCCTATGAAGAAAGGCTAAAGGGTCTGAACCTATTCAGCCTTCACAAGAGAAGGCTGAGAGGGGATCTGGTGGCCATTTACAAGCTCACCAGGGGAATAGCGGGAATTGTGGAGGCTCTGTTCCCCCAGGCACCACCCAGGGTTACTAGGAATAACGGCCATAAATTGTTGGAGAGAAGGTTCAGGCTGGACATCAGGAGACATTATTTTACAGTTAGGGCTGCTAGGCTTTGGAATGGGCTTCCATGTGAAGTGGTCCTCTCTCCTACCTTAGGGATCTTCAAGAGGAGGCTGGAAAGATATTTGGCTGGGGTGATATGATCCTGGCACCTGTTCCTACGTGGGGCAGGGGGTCAGACCTGATGATCTGTTTAGGTCCCTTACAACCCTAAGCACTATGATACTATGATGCTATAAATATTAATATGGCATTTAGAATGCTAAGAACTACAAGCCAGCTCTTTATCTGATTTAAATCTGGATAGTGTTGTTGATTTCAAAGAAGAAATGGCAACTTGTATCAGCTGAGGTTCTATCCCTTTGAGTTTAAATCATTCATTGATGGCTTGCATTTCTATTACAACCAGAGGATCAGAGCTTTTTCATTTTGTTCGCAGCATAGAGACAGGGTCACTGAGCCACTGAGACTAGGCACAGAAATTACACACAAACCAGTATAGATGATTGGAAATTAATTCAAATCACAACAGAAGTTCAGGCACATGATCCACTTTCAAAATGGCTGAAACCAGTTTAAGATAAAGCTGGATGAATGTAGGCCAAGACTTAACTGTTTTAAGTTAAATCACTCTATTGAACTTGTGTCCTAGATCCCCTCCAAATTTAAGTTAACTCTTAGTCCCCCAGCATCCCAGCATGCCTTCCACCTTCCTTGCAACCCCTACTTGCAGGGTGGGTGGGCTAACCTTTTCCCAAGCTGTCTACTGCAGCCAAGCAAGGAGGCATGCTCTAGTGTCCCCAGATTCCAGCCTGGGCCACTGCAAACGTGGCTGCATTTCCAGGGTCAAAAAGTAATGTCTGTTCACATGCTTATCCATTCAATCTATGCATCTTAGACTAAACTGTGAAGACTGAATTGATTCAGCCTCAGACTTTTTAACTGTCTGTACTTAGCCTGGGTCCCCTGATATCACAGTCAGTCATATCATATCCCTTTTTATATACTTGTCAAGACCCATCTGAACATTAAGGTTTCTTGCTCCCACAACTCCTGTTAGAAAACTGTTCCAGAACATTACTTTTCTGATGATTAGAAACCTTTCTCTAATTTCCAGACCAAATCTATTCCTGGCCAGTTTGTACCCATTTGTTGTTGTGATAATGTTAGGCACATCTACACATGCACTAATGCACTTTTCCTTTCAGTACCTGCAATGTGAGGAAATAAATATGTGCACATTAGGCTACCCTAATGCACAGTAGCAAAAGTGCACACTTTTTTAGTGGTGTACTTGGTAGCCATGTTGGTCTGAGACAAGAAGACCTACAAAAAGCTAGAACTCTTGGTACCAAAATGATACCTTGTATTAGACCAACTGGGAAATCACAAGAAAAATGTCCATTTCTGCAAGCAATCAGGATCAAAGTCCCTTTGTCAGGCTCTGGGAAAAGTACAGATGGTACAAGATGGTAAAAAGTCTCCATAGGTAGGAAATAAACTTCATTTTTGTGCAGAGGGAGCTGAAGATGGAAGGCTGTCCCTCTGGGTCCATGAGAGTATCTTTGTGAGATGTGCTGAGTAGCTCTTTGATGTGTAGATCAGGTAGAATTCTTTCCCTGGAAATGTCAGATGGCAATAAAATAGGCTACTGCTCATTAAACACATGTGTAGACATGCCCATTGTCCCTCAACTTCAGAAGCTCTTCTAAACCTAAATAGCTTCAGTGTTTATCTGGAGGGAGGGGTGGACAACTGTGGATCCTAAATAGAAACAGGTGCCTATCTCTGGCTTTCAGGTCATTTTCCTTGGCATCTATACTTATTCTTAGCTTTTCACTCCTGGATAATTTCAGGGGCTCCCCGCTCATCAGACTGGCTTCTGAGTCTCTCAACTTTCCCAACACACAATACAAGGAGCCTGGGGCAGAGGGGAAACTTCTGGTAAGTATCTATTTTATTCTGGGTTTTTGACGTACTGAAATCCATTGTACTGTTTACCAAGCTCATTAAAGAGCATCACGCTCATCATGCAGATGCTTGGCCACCAAGCACAGCAGTGTAGAGGAAAAAACATTTATTTGGACCACTATCCCCTCGTTACCAGTTAAAACATCGACTCAGAATATTTGCTGTGCCCTTATTTTGCATTTGTTTGCTTGGATAGCTGTACAGATTAAGCTTGCCAATGTTTTAAATCTCAGATTACATCCACACCACATCTGCCAGATAATCAGTGCCGCTTTCAGAGCCAAAATCATGAACAACACAAAATCTGTAATGTGTCAATAAAAATACAAATTAATTGGAGACCCTTTAGGGTGTCTTAATTTTAATTCAGTCTCATTACCTACACATCACTGCTGTTTCCTGCCAAAACAAGCTCTTTTTGGAGGCTTTCCTAAAAGAAGAGTTTGTATTTTCATTTAATTCAGCTCCTGAATGCTTTTCCTTGAAGATCCTCAACTATTTCTGTTCAGTTCTCCCTTACAGCTATTTCAAGAATATATTACAAATAATGAAAATATTTTGTGAATATGTTTGACACAAACAAGTCAAATGTATTTTGCTGTTTTCTGTGGAGTCAGTGTTGATTGTGGACCTGATCTTGCATATGCTGAAGATAGTTGCAATGTTCCCATTTGTTTGACTAGAGTGTAAAAGCAATCCTCTAGTGACTCTTCAGATAATCTCCAGGTATTTCTGGAGATGTTCATGAATCCTGAGAGTTTCACAAATTTGAACGTGGAATCAATCTGCTATTCTCACTTAGTGTTCTGCAGTTAAAAGCTTTCAGTCATCTCTCAGGAAGCAGAAGTCATATGATTTAGATGTTCAGTTATTCATCTTAAATTCTTCACTGCATATTTAGAAGTAATCAATATGCTACCATTTCTTTGCCTGTGATATTCAGTTACTAGTTTTAAATACCAAATCTAATTGCAAATGGCAGGTTTGCAAATATTTCACAAAACCCCAGAAATTCTCAGAATATCTATTCCATTATTTCTTTTGGGCTATCTCTATCTAGGTTTAGTAGTTTGTTTGCCAAATTGCAGAGATGTATATTTCTGGCATACCTAAATGTAGGGATTTCTTCAAGGAGAAAAAGAGTAGTTAACATTGCTAGTCCAGAAATGTAACTGACTTAGACTCCTGTGTATTTAACATTTCAAACTATTACTCAGTTTATTAAATAGAACTAACACATGAATGTGAAGGCCTTGGTTCCACAAATGACATTGTTTTCATGGGGAAAAAAAAGAATGTTTTATGGCTATCAGCATATAACATCATTCAAAGATGGAGAATTACTTAGAATGCTTTTCTTTATTGATTGCTAAAACTCTTTTTGCAGCACATTGTTCAAATAACCCTGGAGCCTATAATTACACTGACTTGCTTGCATTAAAAACACAATGGTTAAGAAATCTATTGTCTGTGATATGTTCTTTCTCCCTTTTTAAATTCTTTCTTTTAAGATTATAAACATCTAAAAAAATAGAAAAGCACCTAAAACTTGCTCAATCCTGTATAATGTCAAAATTCTAACAACTGATTTGAAAACAAGAATATGTTGGTGGCATTAGGCCTTGGTAATCATGGTTAATTCTCAAATAACCTTACTCCAAGGACAATGAAGAGAATCATAGCAGGATGTATTAAGATAGCCTAATATACATCTTGCCAGCTCAGTCAGTTTTAAGGACTGCCAACAGGAAAATGATTATACAAATCAATGATTCCACTCCCTATGGATTTGGATGGGCCATATCTCTTTTCAGCACTAATGCTCACAGTGTAGAACCTTTTGGCATGTGCTGACAGACTCTATCAGTAACTGTCACATGTATGTACATGCTCTAATGGCAATGCTTGCTTTTAATGTAAAAAAAAAGAAAAGAAAATGGAGCACCATTTAATTGTCATTAAGTCTATGCAAAAGGTTGAAAGAAACAGACATGTGTATTCCTTTGGCATTTGTGAACTTGACTTATTAGTCTTAGTAACTTCTGTCCTTTTTCATGGCTTCAATTATATTCAATTTACAAATTATAAACCTATGGCTGAAAGTATTGGAAATACCGTTTTAAGGAAAAACTGTCCTGATATAATGTTAATGGCTAATGTGATTATTAGTTCACCACTTTCTCTTTCTCAGTGCTAACATTTTGCACTTATTTTCATGTCATCCAAACATGATGATTTGAGTGTGTAAATGCTTATCACCCTAAGGGCTGCACAGTTCAGGCCTCAACTCATTATTGTCACATTCAAATTGGATATCATATCCTGACTTAATAAAATGGAAGCAATAAACTCAGAGTTTTTACTATACTCAGGAGACAAAACAAATCATTTCTAATTTTGGTTATAGCAACAGATTTAAAAATCATAAATTCGCTTGTCAGCTAAGATAACTAATTTCCCTTACAGTAAAAAAGAAAAGCACATACACAAAAAAATGCAAGAACTTGAAGTAGGAAGAAACTTGAGAACTGCTAGAACCAGAAAGCTCCTTAATAAGTTAGAAATAGAGGAAATGCAGACCTCATGAGGAGAAATAGAATTAAAAAAAACAAAAGTAAAATACCAGAACTTAATTGTGTGAAAGGCTGAGAGAGAGAATACCTGCAAGATCTCAAACAGAATGGAAAAAAGCATCAGAAAACTATGTTAGTCATATTCCTAGCAAAAATGGCAAAGCAAACAAGAGAGTTGAGGGTAGACTTTGCAAAAGTGCCAAAGTAATTTAGATCTACTTCAAGATGCAGTGAGACACTTTTCACAGATCAGGACCCAGATGAGAAGGAACAATTACAAAAGGGAACTTCTTCCTCGTAGTTTCCCAGAGCAGCCTGGGATTTGGCATCTATCTTCTAGATTGTAAGCCCCCCTTGGGATTGCTCTGATACTGTATTTTTTTCTACAACACTGAATACCTTGCTGGTAGTTCATTAATAAATAAATAAATGCAGAAAGCAACAAATTTATTTCTAGGTCTGAGTCAGTCCAAATATCAAGCCTTGATACCACTTCAGAACCATGATGGTAAAACAACACTTTTATTTGTTGTTAAAATGAGAATCTGTCATTAGGTTGACTATATCTTCTAGGAGTGAAGACAGATAGCTGGAAATCCCAACTTAGATGGATCTGGAAGACTAAAATTGTTGTAAATAAGAAACTTACTGAAACTAAACTTGTTGAATTTCAAGAAAAGAATCTCATAGTACATACATGTCTTAGGATGAACTACTGGGTTCAGAAGATTCCCCGCGCTTGAACAAAGGACATACTTACGGTTGTTTTCACCCTTGCAAAGCTTTATTTAAGGATACTCGCAGAGGCAGTTGATAGAACAGAGCAGAGAGGATAGTCACCTCACATTGGCCTTAGGTGACAGCCTCCACTCCGCATGGTTCCCCTGGCCCTGGAGTGTCCTGATCCTGGGGATATGATAGCCTGTGCTGGGGCTCTGCACAAGTCAGAACTCTTGCCAGAGCTGAGGAACCCATTGTAACTTAAATGTACAGCTTATATAGTCTGGAGTAAACATTGTTATCTTGATCTAAGGATTTGGTTATCTCAAGCTAGGAATTTGGGAATGAGGCATGATCCAACACACCTGGTGTTTACCAGATTCCACTGTATTACAACATTCTACTATCTAGGTTCGTGGTTCGGCCATGCTCACAGAGCAGGAGGCTACGTGCTGCTTCACCGGCCTACTATGGAATCAGCATGCAAAACTCTTGCTATTAACAAAGCTCTTACTATTACAATACAGTATTTTCAATGAACTGGTAATACCTGGTACTTAGAAATATTGAACACTATGAATACCAAACACTGAACAGAGTAGAAGCTGACAGAACGAACTTGCTTGGGAATTTCTGAGGTGCAGTAAGATACTCTAAGTACTGCAGTGGGGGAAGGAAAAAAGATAGTTGCTGAAAGCTGATGGGTCAAGTATCTGAATAATTGTTTGCACTACCTAGTTATTTGACCAGTGCCTGGTTGCAATGACTGCTTGCCTGAGTATTTCCTAATTGTGTGTGCTAGACTTAGAGCACTGATCTAGGTATGTTTGAGTGGTGTATGAACTAGGCATGTTTTGTTAGTGAGTAATGGTTATGATCTAGAAGTCTTACAAAAGACTTGCGAACGTTGTGAGTGCCAACAAAGATTGCATGGTAGATTACCTAATGAAGGAGACAGGAAGATCTGGGAAGGTAGAGGAGGGGGTTGAGTTCAGTCTTTTCTCCTCACCACTAACGCATGATCAGGAGTTTCTATTTGTTATATGGAAAAAGGATCAATAATGCCATAGTAGAATGGCTGTGACCCGCACTGAGTGATTGTTTTTCTTCCTGAAGACAGAGGTGACTTTGCACTAAATCCAAATTAGTGACCATATTGGAAGTAAAGGTTTAAGGACTGGAAATGCTTGACGGTTGCATTTTGAAAAAATGTAGATTTCCTAGACAAGATTCATAAATGACTTTTACAGACACAGCATGATGAAAAATCATAAAAGTTATTGTAGGACAGAGTGAAAACCTTAAGAATCTTGTCAGCCCATGGCCTTCAAAAACAAGGAGAAATGGGTAGATCTAGAAACAGACAAATGCTTTCAGTATGGGTCCTACTGCTAAAAATGTCTCAGATGAATCAACTCACTGAAGAGATTTAAGCAGGGATAATTTATTATAAAGCAGGAATGAAATCCACCAACACTGACAAGTGTTTCATAACAAACCCACCCAGGAAGAGGAGGAGGAGGTGGAGGAAGAAGATGGTGGGAGCTGCTAATTAATCTCTCTTGATGAAGATGGATACCAGATGCATGCTTCTATATGTAGAATGCTTTCTGGTGTTCAGCATGCCTAAAGCCTGAATTCAGAATGTGACAGAAAGACCACAGAATCTCATGAGGTCCTCAGACTACTACCCTTCCCCATACATCCATGTGGAAAGCAATAATATTGCCAGTCTTTCTCAGCAGATCAGAAAGACTGGTAGTGTCTTAGTAGAAAGGCTGGTATTTATGTATGTCCTCTTGAAGGTAGTGGCCCAGACAGCACAGGCAAAAGAAGAAAATATGATTTGGCAGGTTGTGTGTGTGGGGGGGGAACCCCGCCCCCAACAAGTAAATCTGACTTGGGGAAGAGGCATGGGGGGGTAGATCAAGGCCTCCACAGTGAAGGAGGGAGTGGGGCAGACAGGGGCAGGAGCTGGGGTGAATGGATCCTCAGGGCCAGTGTGGCTTGTGGGATGTTTGGAGCCTGGGTGGCTCATCCAGAGGCATGGAGGAGCTATTGTGGTGGACCAGTAGGGGGTGCTCCTGTGCTGATCCACCCACCTCACTGTGCCCGAACACCTAGCAGGCTCTGAGTGTCTCCCTGGGGCACCTCATGTCTGGCCAACCCCCCTTCCTAGACCACACTTAGCTTGGGTGTAACGTTGTCACCACCCAGGGTCTGAACTGATCCCCGCGCTGTGCCCTGTAGCAGGGCACTAGGGTGCCTGCTACTGAAGATAGGAAGTGGCTTAGCTGCCAGTTAGTAAGGCAGCAGGTGTTAGCTGTTGGAGCTGATTAGATCAGTTGACCGCCAGGGGGCGAGGCTTGGCCTTATAAGGAAGGGAAGGCTGAGGCCAGAAATAGTTCCCCTCTGGCAGGTGCAGGACCAGGAGCTCTGTGGCGGAGAGCTGAGCAGCAGAGCTTACGCTGGCAGTTTGACCGCTGCAATGATGCGAGGGGAGAGAGAGAACCCCTGAGAAAGGTATTGGAGAGAGCCAGCATAGTTTTGTGGAGTTCTGATTATTATACCAGAGGACTGGGCGAGGCTGTAGGGGTGGAGGAGGCCTCAGCAGGAGCTTCCCCAGTAAGGTGGGGGAGTTCCTGGCACCAAGGAGAGTGCCGCGTGTGGGTTTGTCCCAACCCCAGCCCATTGTGGCGACTTCAGGAAGAGTCTAGCCGAGGTGTGGGCCCAGGAAGGCGGGCCTAAGCAGTGGGGGTCCCGACCCCAGCCCTGCCTGGGCATTACCGGGACAGGCCCCAATTGGAATCCCCGATTGGGAAGAGCCCCAGTGGGGCGTAGGCCCAAGTCGGGCATAGACAGGCCCAGGTGTGGGCAGTGAGCGCAAGAGGTGCAAGCGAGGGCCCCAGTGGGGGCATAGAAGGCCCAAGTCTGGGCGACGAACATAAGGAGCATGAGCAAGGGCCCCAGGGCAGGCAGCGAGTTCGGGAGACACGACCACAGGCCCGAGTGCAGGCATAGAGACAGCGGGGAGCGCGGGACACAGGTCAGGACGCGAGTGGCTGCGGAGTATAAGGGAGGCAGGCCCGAGTGGGGCACTGCCTAAGAGACACGAAGCCCCAAGAGGGGAGTAAGCCTGTTGGGGTTCTGGACTGGGCGAGAAGGGGCGCAGTCAGAGAGACAGCTGCCCCAGGAGGGGGCGCATGTATTGAGTTGGCCCTGGGAGAAGACCAGCACCGGGACTCAGAGGAAATCCTGGCGTAGTAAGACCGGCCCTGTGCCAAGAAGGGTAGGAAGGCAGCCTCCTTCACTGAACTAACAAGATCAAAGATGTGGCGGGCGAGACAGAGGATGTATTAGACCCAGACTTGGCACGGTAGACAAGGACACTAGGGGAGGTCACGGCACCCCTAGGGACCGTCCTGCCACATGCCCCCAGGGGAACATAGGCCTAATAGTCCTTGAGGGTACTCGGTCCACTCCAAGAACTTTGGGTGCTTCCCTGAGTCTGAAGCACGAATAGTGGTCTCCCTTAGCCAGCAGAACCAAGGGGACCCCAAGGCATAATCTAGAACCTCTCCCAATTAGTCTCCTATGCTAGGTACCAAGGAGAACTTTATTGGTTACAAGTCATAGGTTTGGAATAGGGTACAGGGTAGAGCAAAGAAATCCCACAGAGCAAACAGGGTTGGCTGGGTAGCTTCTGATCTTGCATCTGAGTTACTACAATCTATATGCAGTAAAAGCTGTGCTTTTTGGCATCTTACAAGCCAGCATGCTCCAGTAACCAGCATGCTGGCTTGTAAGATAAAGTGAAACTGAAAGTGCCCACTGTGGTACTTCTGATTTCACTGAGCCCCCATGGCCTGGGGCAAAGCATCCTGCGCTGCTGAGCCCCCACAGATCAGGGCATAACAGGGCGCACAGGGCTGTGCAGGGCCCACCTCCCTGTCCCATGGGGCCTGCAGGGCCTACAGGACAGGCAGTGATGTGGTGGGATGGGTGGTAATGTGGTGGGAGGGGCAGAGGGATGTCCTAGCAGCAGCCAGAGCCTCTCAATTAACCAGCACATTTTGTTATCTGGCATCCCCCATTCCCAGGGGATGCCAGATAACAGAATTTTTACTGTATCTAGTTAGAGCTCAGATCTCTTTCACAACTGCTTGATGTTCAACAAAAAAAGCTGAGAGGTGATCTTATGGCCATCTACAAATTCATTACGGGGGATGGCAGGATATGGGGAATATGATGTTTATTAGGGTGCCCATTGGGATAACTAGAAACAATGGCCACAAATTGAAGGAGAACAAATATAGATTGGCTATCAGAAAAAAATTCTTTACAGTGAGGGTTGCCAAGAAATGGAAATGCTTCCAAGGCAGGTGGTGCTATCCCCTTCCTTGGAAGTATTTAAGAGGAGATTGAACAAACACCTGGCTGGGGTCATCTATTCCAGTGGTGTACCAAGGACTAGACCCTCCTGCTATAGCAGCTGTTGAAAAACAAATGGGAGTGTAGGGCCATTGTTTAACAACTCAGGACAGCTGATTACCAGCACTCAGGAGAAAACTCCAGAATGACTACTTTGCTTCACTGGGCCAAGGGGAAAATCATGCCAGACAGGGTACAGAATGAGTAGGGCAGGAATGACTGCCTTCCTACTATTGCCATGGAATTGGTGTGTGACCAATTAAAAAAATTAGACATATATAAGTAAATCAGCAGGACTGGATGAACTCCATCTGAGAGTGCTGAAGGATCTGGCCAAAGTCATCATGAAACCCCTGGCAAAACTCTTCCAAAATGTGTGGCACTCCAGGGAAGTCCCTGAGGACTAGAAGATGGCCTGTGCTGTGCCCATCTTCAGGAAGGGAAAGAGGAAGGACCTGGGTAACTATAAGCCAATTAGCCTAACTTCTATCCCAAGGAAAACACTGGAAAAGTTCATTAAGGAGTCTGTGTGATAGGCTTGCAGAAGGTAGGATTCTGAATGACAGCCAGCATGGCTTCATCATGGGCAGGTCTAGTCTTACCAACCTCATCTCCTTTTATGATCATGTAACTCACGACCTAAACAAGAAAGAGGAGTTTGACATTGTATACCTTGAGTTCCAAAAACCCTTTGATCTGGTATCCCACAATTTTCTCATGAGACAATTGGAGGATTGTGGGTTTAACTGAGAAATAGTTAGGTGGGTACAAAGCTGGCTGTGGGGTAGGACCCAGAGAGTCCTAATGAATGGATCTGTGTCATCCTGGTGAAAAGTGGCAAGCGGTGTCCCACAGGGGTCAGGGCTTGGTCCAGTACTTTTCAACATCTTCATCAGTAATTTGGATGTGGGGGTGAAAAGCTCACTGACCAACTTTGCGAATGATACCAAGTTATGGGGAAGCATAGTCATGCTTGAAGATAGGCTACAAATACAGGTGGATCTAGACAGGCTCTCAAACTGAGCGGATTGGAACCAGATGAAGTTCAACATTGAGAAATGTAAAGTGCTCCACCTCAGGATGAACAATTTCCTACACACCTACAGACTTGGCAGCACCAAAATGACCAGCACTACATATGAAAGGGGCTTGGGGTAATAATAGACTATAGTATGAATATGAGCCAGCAGTGTGACACTGTAGACAGCAGAGCAAATAATACTCACATGCATCAATCAATGCATCTCCAGCAAAATGAGGAAGTGATTCTTCTTCTCTAGTCAGCATTGGTGAGACCCCCAGGTAGAGATGCCACACTTTCACAAGGATGTGGCAAAGCTTGATGAAATCTAGAGAAGGGCCACCCATATGATCAGAGACTTGCACAGCAAGCCATACAAGGAAAGGCTGAGGGACCTGGGACTCTTTAGCCTGGAAAAGAGAAGGATGAGAGGGGACTTGGTGGCAGCTTACTGCTAAATCAGGGGAGTACATCAAGGGCTCAGTGAACAACTGTTCACCAGGGCACCTGAGGGGAAAACTAGGAGTAATGGCCGCAAGCTCCTGGAAGACCATTTCAGGTTCAACATTAGGGAAAACTTCGCACAGTTAGTGTAGCCAGACTGTGGAATTAGCTCCCTCCAGAGGTGGTGCAGTCACTTACCCTGGAAACCTTAAAGAGGAGACTGGACGGTCACCTTGCTGGAGTCACCTAACCCCAGTTGGTTTTCCTGCCTGGTACAGTGGGCTGGACCTGATGATCTTCCAAGGTCCCTTCCAGCCTTACAATCTATGAATCTATGTTGGTGGTGGTAGAGGAGTGGAAGGAGCAGGTGCAAGTGTGGGAGATGTGAATGCAGGCTGAGCAGGCAGAATATATCACCCAGGAGACTGTCCGGGATGGGGCACAGTACCGGATGCTGTGGGAGCACTGGGTGCTCATGGAGGCCCTGGAGCAGGAGCACCTTTAGCTGCCCTAGAAGCAGGTGGCCTTCAGGCATGGGTACTGACCACTGGGCCCTGGACACCCTCTTGGCCCCTCGGTGCCCCCTGCTTCCCAGCCTCCACCCATGGCCCCATAGGGCCTCTGGGTCCCATCCACCAGCCCACAGCAGGCCCCCACCCAGGCCTGGGAGGAGGTTCTCCATCACCTCCTGCCCAGCCGACCCCCCTGGCCAGCCCCCACCCCAGACCTGCAACTACACACCTGGACCCAGCCCTGCCACTCTACCCCTCGCCACACACCTGAGCATCCAGCTATACCTCACAGGGATCCTGAGGCTGTACTGGGGCAGCTGGAGGGAGAGATACCACCCTCAGGGAGTGCCATCCCAGGTGGCCACAGCATGAGACCATCTCCCACTGGGGTCACTGTGACCCCTAGACCCATAGGTGAATGGCTTGAGGCTGGGATGCTGTGCACCTGCCCCCAGGTTCTGCCCCCCCCATGGCCTCCCACTCTAGGCCCAAAAACTAAAGACATTGTAAATAGTTGTCACATTGTAAACAGTTTTCATGTTACAAGTGGATTTTTTTTAATGTTGGGAGAGGAGGAGGGTGGAGAGGCTCTGTTGTTTGAGGGGGGAGAGAGGAAGGATGGGGGTGAATGTTGTTAGGGAAATAACATTGTTTTGTTTCAACCATGTGCATGTCCTGAGAGCAGTGCTGGTGGTAGTCAGGCACTAGGTGTGTGAACTGCAGGGCAGGTGGGCTGGAACAGGGAGTGCATGAGGAGGGGTGTCAGCCAGGGTCTCCTGAAGCCAGTCCTTTGGCTCCCACTGGTGGGTGCATGGCTCTCCTGATGCCTGAGTGGGGTGAGCCTGCTGGGGCCAGCACCATTACCAGCAGGAGTATGGGGCATTGGTCATTGCTGCCAAGGGCAGGGCTAGAGCAGCAAACTATTGGGCATTGCTGGCAGGGACAGGGGCATCCCTGGCATGGGGAGGCTTAGTAGGCAAGGGGGGACTTTCCACATACTGCTTCTAAGCTGGGCACTGGGATCCTGGGCAGGGAAGGAGCTGGCCAGGGATTAGAGGGGTTGTGTTTCCAATATGGCTACCAAGTGCTGGCAGCAGGTTTCGGCTTCAACATGACTACCAAATGTTGGCAGCCATGTGGCCAGAAACTGGTTTTCCCCACAGTGGCCACAGGGGCATATGGCAGAGATGGGCACCAGATTTAGTACTAAGTCTCTGCATGTGTAGACACCTGCCAAAAATGCTTACTGCATATCTGCTTAATGTGCTGTAAATTTAGTTGTGACTAATTGCACATGTAGACACGCTAAAAAAAGTAAGAGGAAAAAACCAAAAGTGTAGTCTGCAAAGTAGCTTTGATGTCTCTATACTAAGGGAAGGTGAATGAAAAACAAGCAAGATATATTGAGAAATCTGATTTAATAAGCATACAAAGTGTGACCGCTGGACTAGGGCCCTCCCTGTAGGTGGTTTGCCTTTAGTAGGGGGAACGCCACTGATCACACTGGATCGCTATGGGTTCGGAGTAGGTCTTTTAACGTCCAGTCCCTGCCTTAGTTCTCGCCCGCCACGACTTGCTGTTAGGTTCAGTTAAGGTCGGTTCGTGGGTGCTCCGCGACCCAGGATCCCTTGGCGGTCATGTTGCAGGGCTCCACCACCCCTGCACCCCGGCCTCACCCCACCTCTAGTGCTCTCCCCTTTTGTGGGACTGACCTCCTGGTGATGAGCCGGTAGCTCCCCTTGGCCTGACCCGCCCTTATAGGATTACTCGTGGGCCGGCCTGCCCCGTCCTCTACTTCCCTATGTCCTGTTTGGCCCAACACTGGGTCCCAGCACAGGTAGGGCTCCACTAAAGTAGCTTGGACCCTCTCTCCCTGAATGTGCCCCCTCGGCTATTCCTGCAGGGGTACCCCTTTAACTGGGAAACAAAACCTGAAAACAACTTAAAGCTGGGCCCCACAGACTCCTATTCAGACCTCCCTGGGTCCCCTTGGGCAATATCTGTTGCTCAATCTCTCCAGTACCCCTATGGGTTTCTGACCACGGCCGGCTGGTGGTGACCTCCACCTGACTGCACCCTCTCAGGGCTCTTCCGGGTCCTGGCCCCCTCTAGCAGGGTCGTGTCCCTGCACCACCGCCCCGGCACTCAACCTGGGAGTCTCGCAGGCTTCGGGTCCGTAATCCGGAGATCCCTTGTCAAACGTTCCGCCAGCTTCTCTATCCTCGTGGTCCGTCTCCGGCCTCCTTGCCTGCCTCTGCTTACTCGATGCCCTGCAGCTGGCCATTACTGCTAGTCTCTCCTCCAGCTGAGTGGGTTGCAGCTCCTCTCTGGGGCTCTCTGCCCCTCTCACTGGGGAAGCTGCTGTCTGCCCCGCTCTGGAGCTCTTTGCCCCTCCTATTGGGGAATCTGCTGCCTGTCCCGGTCTGGAACTCTCCGCCCCTCCTGCTGTGGGACCCGGTCCTGGTTCCTCTGCTTCCCCCTGCCTTTCCTCTGCAGCCAATTTTATCCCCGCCTGCTCGTGATGACATCATCTTCCGGCTGTGTCGGTATAAACAAGCGACAGACACGCTGTGCGGGTTTCTCCGCCATCGCCGGTAAGTCCCGTCCTAGTTCCCCAGGACACAAAGCAATAGTGGATACCTTCCACAACTAGAATATCACTGTTGAGGAATACATCTTGTTCCAAAAGAATAGGTATGGAAAAAAAGGAGGAGGTATACTATATGTCAGGAAGTTATATATTTGTCTTGAGTTTGAAGGGGAAGAGAGCAACAGATGTATTGAACATGTCCAGGTGAAGATAATGGGAGAGAGAACAATAATCATGTTATTTTAAGGTCTGCAAATTATCACAAAATCAGGACAAGAAGGTGGATGGCCTTCTCAAGTATTAACAATAGTTGTTTATTAATAAATTTTACTAAAAAGATAAAATAGCATTAATGATAACATTCTATATTACATAATAATATAAATACATGATTTCTGATTACTGATAAAAGCAGACAATAAGATTACAAATTCTACTTTTAAACAAAAGTAAAATTGAACATAAGATATGATATATAAAAATAAATAAGCAAAGCAATTTAAAATAGAATAAAAAAGTGAGGTCAGGGAATTCTGATTTTGTCCCTTATTATTTGTGCAAGTAACTCAAATACACCTCTGAAGTATAGAACATGCTGTAAGTTGTCAGGGAGGAACCAAATTGTTTTTTCTTCATTAACTTAGTACTTAAAATTTTCCACTAATGGAAAGATACATTTCCTTCTTTGTTCTTCAAAGAACAAACGAGCACAAATAGTGCTTTAGGTCATCTATTTCATGATTCATCTCATTCTTCCTATCTGAATAGGTGTCTAACACCACCTCTCCATGATGACTGCAGTTCTCATTAGAAGTGAATCATGATGACCTTCTTTGTGCCTTGTCAGGGCATGCCAAAGTGGTGTGTGCTGGGACAAACATGGGCCACTTTACACATAGTCCCTGCTCAGAGCTCCTGTGCTGAGACACCCTGTGCCCCAGCCAGACAGTTCCTGGCTGGCTGAGGTGCAGTGTGCCTTGAGATGGAGGAGCAGCCAGCCTAGGGTTGCCTGGTCCCCCATCTCAAGGCACACTGTACCTCAGCAAGGTAGGTAGTGGCTGGCTGGGTTGCAGGATGTGGTGGGCCAGTAGAGGGTGCTCCTGCATTGAGGCACCTACCTCACTGTGCCTGAACACCCTCCAAGCTCCGAGTGCCTCCTTGGGGGTGCTTAATGTTCAACTGACTGCCTTCTTAGAGCTCACCAGCAAGCCTGGGGGTAATGCCAACATTACCCAGAGTTTGGACTAATCTGGGGCCTGTGCCCTCTGGGAAACACAGACCTAGTAATCCTTGAGGGTACTTGACCCACTGCAAAAACTTGGGGTGCTTACCTCAGTCTGAAGCACAAATAGTGGTCTCCCTTAGTCAGCCAAACCAAGGGGACCCCAAGGTGTAATCTAGATCCTCTCCTAATACGTCTCCCACACTAGGTACCAAGGAGAACTTTATTGGTTAGAAGGAGGAGGTTTGGAATAGGGTACAGGGTAGAGCAATATCAGAGAAATCCCTTAGAGTAAATAGTGGCAACAGCTGGCTGTCAGCCAACCAATTTGAAATGCATCACTGGTTCCCAGGTAGACAGGCAGGGTCTTTAGCCCCCTCCCAGTCATGTTGGAATTGCTTAGTAGAATAGAGAGTTTAAGCCCCCCCACCCAGGTATGTGATGCCAGTCATGTAGGCAGAGAGATCAGGTTTCCCCTTCCCTCAGGAATGTATCCAGCTCAGGTTACAACTCAGGGTTACCTGAAGCAGATGGGACCAGGAAGTCTGTCCTCTGCAGTGACCATGGTAACCAAATTGTCAGATAGCAGAGTTTGGGGAGAGACAAAGATGGCATTCTGCCACACAGGCTGCCTCAAAGTAGGGGCTCTGCAGTGTGCCACTCACTGGCTGGCTGGGGCACAGTGTACCTCAGCACAGGGGCTGCCCACTGTTAGAAGGACAGCACTGAGTCATCCTGCACTGAGTCACCCTGTGCCCCAGCCAGACCACTCTGCAGCACCTAGAGTAGCAGGACAATGTGTTCCACTGTGAAGCGCACAGGCAGGGACATGCACTGCAGCACAAAGTAGTGGTACAAATTTGTGGCACTACTATTTGTGCTGCTTCAAATGCATGCCCCTGATCATATGGAGTGTGTACAGAAGTTCTCTGTGTATATTTTACAGCTCTGTACTTTAGAGCACTTTTTATAGTGCTATAAAGTTACAGCACTCTTAAACATGACAGAAGTGCAGTGTTTGGTGGGGGGAAGGGTGCTCTGAGCCTTCCTGCACTTTTCAGGCTAGGAGGCAGTGACTCCTTTGTAGCCTCCTGGGCTTCTCAACTAGTCAGAAGTTTGACTGGCATTCAGAAGTTATTTAAAGTGCTGTAGGTTGCTAAAGTACTGTAAAATGCAGTGCTTCAAATGTAATACCTTATTTAACAAGGGTTAAAGTGCTCTACCAATTTTTAAATGCTGAAAAGCCATGCACTTCTGTTAAGTCATGGCAATAAAGCACTTCTGATGGCAAAGAAAGCAACTTCTGTATATATCCATGGATGCAGTCATAGGGGCAGAGTCCATACTGCAAATCCTTTTTTACTTTGCAAACATTTTAATTCTATATACCTACTGAAAAGTAACACTATAGTAACTGCATCAATCAAGCCCTATTGCCAATTAGGAGTTTACCTAACTCGCATGAAATCATAGAGTTTGAAGCCATGAATTATCCCCACACACTAAATGTTCCAGTTAGTATAATTCCACAACAGAAACATTATGAATCGAACTAGAAATAATATAAATGACAGAACCCCACTCCTAACACATGTAGCAATAGGTTATATTAACATGTTATTAGCTGTATGGAAAATGCTGCTTTGACTGCATACCACCTCCCCACCGAACAGTTCTAAGTATAGTTTTAAACAGTTCTTTGCATTGCTGAGTTCAGTGTTTAGCTTGCCCAGGGGTGATCACAGCAGTTTTTGCCTCACTATTATAACCTCCCACCTATTTTTAGAATCTCTCATTTATTTTTGTAATGTTCATCAATGTGTAAAATGAAAGCATAGAGTGATCAGTATGTAAAAAGGAGATTCATGAAGTTAATTTATGAATAAATTACACCAAGGATGATGAATTCTTTTAGGGCAAGCTGCATAGCTTGCTTAAATAAGCTACTGCTGGATTGAAGAATAAACTAAAACAGTAGGAAATACAAGGCTGGAAACAATGTGCCAAGGTCATATCAAAGTTATTAGGATGTGGCTGAATAAAAGTACCTTATTGGTATGAGATCATACATATTTATTTTTATATAAAGAAACCTGGAAGTGTCCAGTTAAGATGTGCAGCTTTAAAATGACACAGTGCCATAATGCTGAAGTGATTTACAGATGTTTTACATGTAAAGGCCCAGGAATGAAGCCAAAGCTTGCAACATTAGAAACTGCACACTGATGTAGTACAGAGTATGTCTATGCAGCTTCTTCAGTGCTCTTGAACAACACTGAGAAGCTTCCCACAATTTGTCATCTATGGCACATTCACCAAGCCCAGGAACAGGCAGAAAAAGTTACCTGGGGACCTCCCCTGCTGCTGATCTCACACTCTCAGTCTCTAGCTTGCTCTCCCTGGAAGCATGGGTGACTTCCATTACCAGGCTGCCAGGTTTAAACACATACAGGAAAGGCATAGCTGGGCTGGGTGTGCTTCTCAGCTGTTCTCTCCAGATCAGCATGGAAGCAACATAGATTTAGACATTCTCTGAGAGTCCCAAACACAGGATATCTGGGGAAGGGTCATAAGGGGTGATCATGTTCTGTTAATCCAAGGCATTTGGTGTTGTAACCCTGAATAAAGACAGTGTCTTTTAAATAGCTTGGACCAGGTTCTATGCCACCTATTAGGCATGTGTGTGAACATAGGCATCTAAGCGTGATCCAGTTCTACCCTGCTTGGAATTCCTTAAAAAGTGTTAATACCAAAGTTGGGTGTGTCTCTGTCCTTCTAACTGCTTCTTTGTGTCTCATTCTTAAATGTAAGGTGATGTTATGGTATAAAGGTGAATGGACTGATGAATTTTCAAAGCCAATGGACACATTATTAATGGCCACAGCACTGAAGCCGAAATTATATTGATATTGCTTTACAGAATTTATAATAGAATTCTACATTTCTCAGTAGAGGCCCTCAAAAATCTCACAATATCCTAAATGTCTTTTTGCAGCAGCTGCTCTGGAAACATGATAACCTTCAGAGCAACACTAACTGAAAATCAGGTTGTACGAGTTTCTTAAAGGGTATAAAGATGAATACATAAGGACAGAACTTGACAAAAATGCATTGTTCTGCAATATTGTTCATGTTTAGAGTTGCTTCTGATATGTTTTAATCTCTGGTTCCATGAATATTTCAGAAGCTGAGATTATCAGGTAAAAAACAGAGAGAAACCAAATTGAAAGTTACATGTAGACATCTTTATAGAAGCTGCATTCTGTTCGTATATATCAACACTTATGATAAAAGAATTTGTGAACTAAGGCCTCTAGCCTCAATGATGAACAACATGTTATTTACATTGTCCTGTGTTTACAGAAAAGTCAATGGCGGCTGGGAATTTAGGATTGGATCTAATGATTTTTAATGTCAATAAAAAAATCTTTCTACTCATTTAAATGGGCATTGGATCAGACCCTTCTATCAGGGAACAAACATAATGCCATGAGATATATCTGGGTAATCACAACTAAGAAATACCTCTCAAGTTTCATGCTTGTGAAGAATTCATGTAACATAACAACCCCAAAAGTTATGCATCAAATTTATACAAGGAAATAATAATTTAGGGGGCATGAAGGACTAAGTTAAGTTTGTCCAATAAATCAAGAGTGTCTCAGTCCTGTTCACACATTCCTTGGGCAACATTTTTTTCTATAAAGTTGCCAATAACATTTTATTCAACAATATTCCAATGCACCAACAGATAAAGTGTATCTGTTGGTTCCTGATCTCTGTCATCTTCCAACTGTTCCTTCACAGTTGAGGATCTCCAGCTATTCTTTAAAAACTACTCCTGTCACCAATTTACGTTGACAAACACATGGCTTTCTTCTATTGAAACTTAACTCATCTCTTCTCCAGTACTTACTACTTGCCCTCAAACAACAGTTCAAGCTCTGGATTCAAGTTTCCTATTCCTCCTGCTTCCTAGTCTAACCCCTTTCTTTCCCAATCAACTCTGTGTCTCTAATTTGTTCTTATATATCACATCTCTCTTCTTTGATCTTGATTCCCCTCTCTTTCTCTCTCCACCTAATCTTTTAGTTACTCAGCTGCATCCTTTGGACCTTTAACTTTTCTGATGATGAGACTGTTCTTGCTATACTTTGATACCTCAGAGCAGAATTTACCAAACAGTAGATTTCATAGACATTAGGGCTGGAAGGGACCTCGGGAGATCATCGAGTCCAGCCCCCTGCCCAAAGGGCAGGAAGTCAGCAGGGGTCATAGGATCCCAGCAAGATAAGCATCCAATTTACTCTTGAAGGTGTTCAATGTAGGTGCTTGAACC
>NW_017728948.1:48302493-48308521 GCF_001723895.1 Crocodylus porosus
GCCCCAAAGTTTGGTGTCATCGGTGAACTTGGCCAGTCCACTCCTGACTCCAATGTCCACATCATTAATGAAGATGTTGAATAAATTTTTTAAATTTTAGTTTTAATTATATTTTCCCTTAAAGAAACTTAACTTGTCTTTTTGTTCAGTCTTCAAGCTATATACTAATTCTGTTTTGTTTTCTTAAAGAAAAAGGTGGAGCTCTCTTCATTTCTGGCTCATCGCGTAATTTAAACAAACTATCTTAACTCATAGCCTTCTGAAAGCAGAGTTTTGACCTTTTTAAGGGGGTGGTATTTTGGAGCTATAATAAATCTAATATGGTTACAAAAGTAAAAAGGGAGAAATTAAAAATCTGTATTTAAAATTGTTTGGGATTAAGAAAAACTGTTAAAGGCACTTGACTTCCTAGTTTTTAGGGGCACCAGTGGGGGAAAAAAGTTTGATTCACTGATAATAGAAGATTGCTGTCATGTGTAATATGAACAGAGCTAGTAAATTTAGAGATTGACTGTTTGCATCAGTAATGGGTATGTTTAATTTTGGGTAATCTTATGATTAGTTCTGTTCTTGTTGGAAGCACCATATGCATGTGTTTGCTTAAAAGCCTTTGTCCGCTCCTTTTCTTTTTGCTGGCAGCATATTTAGTTATAGTATAATATCTTTCTAAATAAAATAAACCTTTGTAAAGAAAATAGAGGAATGCAGCTTATTTAAAAAAAAACAGTTTTCTAGACATAAAAATGGTAATGTGGTCAAACATATCTGCCTAAATTGTACAATATTTTGCATTTTAAAAGGATGTAATCCTTTGGGTACTATTGTTGTTTCTTGTTTGAAAGTGCAACTTGGTACACAATTAAATCATACAGAAAAATACATAAAAAGCCCTAATGCTGCTTTGTATGGCTTGTGAAATAATGAACATGTTCTGTTTGCAGCCTTGGCCATTATAATGTTATTACACAGTCATTAAATTGAAGCTGTTATTCCACTGCTAAAACAACTGATCAATATCCATTACCATTCGCTGATGGTTGGAGCCAAAATGAGATTATATTGTAAATGAGCCGCGGACAAGGTAATGATCCCTCCGTTCTGATATATTTAAAGACATTCCCTAAAGCAGATAATTTCTTTAAGAGAGAGTACAACTTTTCTATTAAATATCCTGGCTAGGTGAGTTAAAATGTGCTCTAATTATCAAGTACCTTATGTAATGTGGTTTATTATGAAATATAACCTAGCATGTAATTCCTTGGGTGAAATAAATAATAAGATGGAGAACATCTACAGGATTTGTGATATTTTTTCTGAGACTCTGCATAGTGTTATATAGTTATGAACATTGTCCTTATAGGCTAGGGACAGAAATTACATATAAACTAATATAAGGGATCAGAAACTGGTTCAAATCTGTAACACAACAGAAGTTCAGTGCACGTAAACCACTTTCAAAATGGCAAAACAGGTTTAAGATAAAATTGGATGGATCTAGTATCAGACTTAATTGATTTAGGTTAAATCAATTTATTGACCTTGTTCCAGATCCCCTCCAGATTCCAGTGCATAGTGTGCTGGCATCCCAGGATGCTTTGCACCTCCTCTGCAAATTCTCCCTTCCAAGATAAGCGAGCTAGCTTTGGCCCAGGCTGTCTGCTCTGGCTGAGCAGGGAGACATGCTGCAGCACTCCCTGGTGTCTTGTCTGGAGCACTGGAGGCATGCAGCTGCATTTCTGGAATCAAATGTAAATGTCTGCTCACTTGCTTATCAGTTTAATCTATGCAGCTTACACTAACCCGCAAAGACTGAATCGGTTCAACTTTGGGCTTTTTAACTGTCAGTACTTAGCCATAATGGTTTTGGCTACTACAATCTGGTAGAATCCAGTGTCTCTCTAGGTGAGATGGCTTAGAGTTTGGCTTTAAAAAGAGGTTTTATGAAAAGCTCTTTTATCTAAATCCTTTTTATAGGTTCAAATTTTTATTGAGGGAATGTGCAGTAGCTGTTGTGCAACAAGTTGGAAATAAGTAGAGTATTGTTTTACCTGAAGACAGGAAAATGTATGCTACCTTTAAAAAAATCAAAAGTAGAACACAACAAGTTTGTAATGATTTGTGCAAGGAATAGAAGATTGTGTTAAACTACTTTCTACTGCATCATAAATTGCATCTTACCCAGTTGGATATAACTTAAGCATGCATAAGCCAGTGGTATACAAACAGAATCAATGGTTTTGGTTGAGGAAGAGAAGAAAGGGATAATACAGAGCCTTGTATAGAAAGGAGGCATTTATCAATATGAAAGGTATATGGAACCATTATGGATGAAAGGATGTCTTCATCAGTAACATAAAGTAAGATAGCTCTTGCACCCGACAAGCAGGCGAAAAGCCATGTTGCACCTAGTTACTATGAGAACTGTGCACTCACTTTTGAGTAAAGGTAAAGTATCTTGGATAGGCTATGGAAGATTGTGCCAGTAAATGAGGACAGAATAATCCCTAGCTGTAAATCAGAGGAGTAATTTCAAATACAGCAAGGGATACAACTCAACATGCAAAATGAGTCTTCTGAAGTGTGAAAGTTGGAGCTAGGGGTCTCTATTGTGGGGAAAGGGGAGGAAGTAGTTTGTAACATACGTAACTGTGGTGCAGAAAAACTTGGAAAAAATATTGATTTAAACTTTGTTACATTAAGAATGACAGTTATTTTCAGCAGTTTCTTCTGATGCACATTTATCTAACCTAGGAAAGCATTTTATTCTATAATGAACAATCATGAATTACTAGTAAATTGCCTGTCATGAATGATGCCGGGGGAGGGGAGTGAGCAGGCGGGCAGGCATGGAGCACTGCCACCCAGTGCCCTGTGGTGCTGCTGCTGCACCTCTGACCCTGTGAGCTTCCCCACTCTACCTGCATAGCCCCACACCTCCCAGATCCATCCCTGTGCAACACCCCACCTCCTGCATCCAGCTCTGGGGGCCCCTCCCTCCTGCCACTACTGGTGCAGTCCCATGTATCCCCACCATCCTGTGCTGCCACCACCTGCCATAAATGGGGGGGGAGCTTGCCCTGCCATCCCAGTTGCCACTATCCCACGCCAACGCTACATCTAATGGGTGGTCTACCCCCACCCTGACCTTGCTTTTCAGAGGCAGTACAGTGCTGGGCCCATCCCCCCACTCCATCCCCTCCATCATGACTGTGCTCTGCCATGCTGGTTGGTCCTCGCCATCCCCTGTATCCACCTCTGTTGGGGACGGAGCACTGCTATGACAGTGGGGATGAAGCTGGGCTGTGCTGCCGGGGGAGGGGAGTGAGGCCACCTCTTGGATGGGAAGGCAAGGCTGGAGTGGGGGGTGGGGGTGAGGCCAGCCCTATGGCCCTTCAGTCCCCACTGTCATGGAAGCACTCTGTCATGTCTGTCTGTCTGCACAAAGCAGTCTGACTGGTTGTTTATATCAACATTGTGATTGGCTGCCGAGACAACCAGAGTGTGAATAAAGCATTATGGACAGACAGACAGACAAAGGCTTTTATTATACTAGAAAGATTTGCTCTGAATCTGTTTTCTCCTCATCTAGCAGTTTACCCAATAAAACAAAAAGTCACAGAGATGTAGAATCTTAACAGGGACTTTAGGGGTTACTTAGCCTAACCCCTGCAGAAATAATACAAATACCTATCCAGACTCTTCTTGAAAACCTGTAATATAGGAGATACCACAGCTTCCTTTGGCTGTTTTTTCCATTGTCCTACTATTCTGACAGTGAAGAAGTTTTTTGCATCCCCCCGCCCCCCTTCCCCCACACTGATACTGCTTTACTGCAGTCTGAAACCATAACTTCATCTCCTGATCCACTTCTTTCTGGCAGCTATTCAAAAATTTGAAAACTGCTATCATGTCCAATCTCCCTTCTGCCAAATTAAGCATATCTAACTCTGTCAACCTTTCTTCATACAGCTTTCTTGCCAACCCCTTTATCATCTTTGTCACTTGTCTTTAGATTTTTTCCAGTTTCTCCTCATCCTTCTCAAGTTGCAAAGCCCAGAGCTGCATATAATACTATAGCTGAACCCCAGCCGGTAATGAATATAGTGCATTTTTGGGGGGTGACTGCATCAAATTGCCAATTCGTGCCAAGTCTGATGCACCAAAACCTTTGGATCCTTTTCAGTGGTGCTACTACCTAGCCTACAACTTTTTCTGATCTTACACTTCAACTATGTTTCTAAAATGTGAATATGACTATACTCTGCATTAACAAAGACCACTGTGAAAAATACAGTCTCCTTCTGTAATCCTATGTTCACAAATTGGCTATATTCTTTCCTCAGGAATGAGATTCCAAGGAACTGCAATGGTTTCATGTGGGCATTTATATTTTAAGAATAAATTTTCAGATTCCAATAACTACCATAGGGTGAAGGAATATTTCATCCCTTTTTGAACAGGATGCATGTTGCCTCATAGTTAATCTTTGATATTGATTCTTACCTAGTTCATCTTGTTGCCAACACCCTTAGACCAAGCTGTGTGGAAGCAGTTCTGAAAAAAAAAATTGGCTAGTTCTAAATGTAGGGATTTTTTTTTAATTACTGAGAAATCCCAGGCTTCCCCTTCACTGGCAATAAGAAAGGACAGGATATAATGTGTGAGTCCACAGTCATTTCTCCTGTCATGCATGTGTGGCATGGCTTGAACAGCAACTGCATGGATTGCACATTAAATCCTATTGCATCTTTACCTGCACATGTAGAGGGGTGCTTACAAATATTGCTTCATTTCTTCTGGGTATTCTCTCCATTCTGTTTTGTCTTACATGTTGGGTGTATCTATATTTGGCTCACAAGTTGTGACCTAAGCACTTGTGGACCTACCCAAGTTATTTTTAATTGTGCAGGTTCATGTATAAGCATCAGAACTGCCTTCAAATGTGTCTGCACAGGCCTCTCCAGGATCCTCAGCTGTGTATTTGGGAAAATAACCTGTGAAGTCTGAATTATTGCCAATTCACTTGCTATTGTTATCCAAGCCATCTTGATTAAAGATAATGTGGATATGTCTGCTCCAACTCTGAATGTATGCCTCTGATTGTGCTTTAGACACACACATAGATTGTAGGCTCTCTGGGGTATGGACTGTCATTTTGCTCTGTGTTTGTATAACACAATTGAATTCCAGTTCATAACTAGGATCTTAGATGCCGCAAAAAATACAAATAATAAATAAACAACAATAATAATGTGCTGACAGCCCAAAGGCATATTTAATGTAAAAATAAATAAATCATAGTTATGAAGAGACTGTTGGAGCTTCTTCAATATTATTATATTCTGCTTCATTTAGTGTAAAGTACATATCCCAATATGACAGCCCTGACAGCAGCACTGTCAGAAGATTTAGTAGGATTGTATGACTCTCTCTGATCAAGCTGAGAGCCTAGATGTCTTGGCAAATCTGGAAAGAGATTTTTGAACATTGACAGAAGAAAGGCAGGTTGGGAAAGCACACAGGTCATGAAACGTATCTAATCCACTGGAAATTAAAATGTTCAATGAGTTTTAATTCAGGTTCAGTAGTTTGAGTTCAATTGTTTGTAGGGAATCATTTAGTCTTAGTTTTGTGTATTATAATGCATGTAGAGATATAAATTACAAAATAGTTCTTAGTAGGGACCTACCAAATTCATGGCAGAAGTGGGGTGTGCTATGGCTCCTTTAATCTTACAGGTTTTCCCCACACCTCAATTCCCCTTCACTGACTGGTGGAGAGACTTCATAGACATTAGGCCTGGAAGGGACCTCAGAAGATCATCGAGTCTAGCCCCCTGCCCAAAGGGCAGGAAGTCAGCGGGGTCATAGGATTCCAGCAAAATAAGCATCCAAATTTCTCTTGAAAGTGTTCAACGTAGGTGCTTGAACCACCTCCAGTGGCAGACTGTTCCAGACCTTGGGGGCTCAGACAGTAAAGAAATTCTTCCTTATGTCCAGCCTGAAACAGTCTTGCAGTAGTTTATAAC
>NW_017728948.1:48308959-48311860 GCF_001723895.1 Crocodylus porosus
GGAGAACCTTGCATTTTTCAGTGTTAAACACCATCAGGTTCTCGTCCGCCCATTTGCTGAGCCTGTCGAGGTCAGCCTGGATCACCCGCCTGTCTTCAGCTGTGGATGCTTTGCCCCAGAGTTTGGTGTTATCGGTGAGCTTGGCCAGTCTGCTCTGACTTCAATGTCCACAACATTAATGAAGATGTTGAACAATATGGGTACAAGGACAGAGCCTTGGGGGACCCCACTGGTATCAGGGCACCATGATGATTGACTTCTGGCAATTACCACCCTCTGGATCCGACGACAGCTCCAATTTCCAAGCCATCAGACCGTGGTTGACCCAAGGCCACAGTTGGCCAGTTTCACCAAGAGCTGATCATGGGATATCAGATCAAAGGCATTTGAAGTCAAGATATATGACTTCAATCTCTTCTCCCTTGTCCAGGTGATAGGTCATTTGGTCATAAAAGGAAATGAGATTGGTCAAGTAAGACCTACCTGCAACAAACCCATGATGGCTATCCCTCAGGATGTTGGCATCAGCCAGTCCATTAAGGATGGCCTCTTTAATACACTTTTCTAAGACCTTCCCTGGGATAGAGGTCAGGCTGATGGATCCAGCAAACTACAGGCCCACTTTCCTCCCTTTCTTGAAGATCGGCACCACATTGGCCTTCTTCCAGTCTTCAGGCATTTCACCAGGAGTTCTCAAAGATCCATGCCAGGGGCTGAGCTATGATGCTTGCCGGCTCCTTGAGTACCGTGGGGTGTAGATTGTCAGGTCCGGTTGACTTGAAGGTATCCAGCCTCTCAGATGTTCCTTCACAAGGTCAGCATTGATGGAAGGCAGGGAATCTCCCTTACCCAGACCACCCTGTCCCATAGTGCACAATGGCGTTCCATGGGACTGATGAAAGACCAACACAAAGTATCCATTTAATAGGTTGGATTTTTCCTGGGTATCAGTTGTTTCATCTGGTTCAGCAGGGGTCCAATGTTGCCCTTGCTTTTCTTTTGGCTCCCCACATATCTGAAAAAGGACTCTTTTATTGTCCTTGATACTCAAAGCTAGTTGGAGTTCAGTTGCAGCCTTGGCTTTCCTGGTTTGCTCCTTGCAGGACTGGACCAGTGCAAAATATTCCTCCTTGGAGGTGAATCCTGTCCTCCACCCTTTGTAGGCCTTTCTTTTTAGCTTCAGGAGGTCTGCTAGATCCCTGGAGAGCCAGGGGAGCTGCTGTGCCCTCTTGCTGCCTTTCCTCCAAGATGGAATAGAATTAGCTTGTGCATTGAGGATCACTCCCTTGAGGAGCAACCACTCTTTCTGAACTCCCCTCCCCCTGGGGTTGTGGCCCCTTAGGGCCTCACTGGCAAACCTCCTGATATTGTCAAAGTCGGCTTTCCTGAAGTCAGGGACCTCAGTGTTGCTGACTTGCCAGCTTTACGGTGGATGGTGAAGGTGATCAGCTCATCGTTGCCATCACCCAGCTTCCCATCGATAACTAGGTCGCTGATTAGGTCATCCCCAGGTGCCAGTACCAGGTTGACCAGCGCTTTACCTCTCATTGGCCCATAGACTTCTTGAGTCAGGTAGAAGTCATCCACACACAGTAGGAAGCTTTGCGACTGCTCAGATTTTGCTGAGTGATCCTCCCATGAGATGTCTGGGTAGCTGAAGTCACCATGGTTCTGGAGTATGTGGCCTCAGCCAGTTCAAAGGTGAAGTCCTGGTCAAGCTCTTGACTTTGGGTGGGAGGTCTGTAGTAGACTCCCACCATTGTGTCCCCTGTGCCATGTTCCCCACAGATTTTAACCCAAAGGCTTTCCAGTCATCCACCCTGATCACCAATATCAGGTTGCAGGGACACATAGCTTTGCTTAACATAGAGAGCTACACCCCTGCCCCTTTTATTTACTCAATCTCTCCTGTACAGGGTATAGCCGTCTATACCCATGGTCAAGTCATGGGTGGAGTCCCACCAGGTCTCCATTATCCCTATGACATCATAATTATTTGTGTTAAGCAGGGGGACGAGTTCCTCCTGCTTATTCCCCAAGCTCCTGGCATTTTTTTTACAGGCAGACAATTGTCCCTTTGGGGGGTCTTGCCTTGCCCACAGATTGTATCAGGGCTGGAGCAGGGGTGGGCTCCCTGAAGTGCCTTGGCCATCTGGCTTTGCAAGGATTGCTCAATGGGCCAGCAGTACTGGTAGTCCCCCTCTCATTCCCTAGCGGGCTTAGTTTAAAGCCCAGAGGAGTAGGTCAGCCAGTCTGGCTAAGAAGAGCCTCCTCCCCAGTAAAGAGAGGTGGAGGCCATCTCTTCCCAGCAGCTCACTTCCTCTCTCACCAAAGAGTGTGGTCCCGGAGGCCAAAGCCTTCCCGATGAGACCAGCGCCACAGTCTTTGGTTAACTACCTGGATCCTCCTCTCCCTCCTCAGCCCATACCCCAAGACTGGGAGGATCAAAGAGAACACCACCTGTGCCCCCAGAGCCTTGAGATCCACTCCTAAATCCCTGTAGCACCTCATGACCCAGCTGGGAGCACTCCAAGCTGTGTCATTGGTGCCCACATGAATAAGGAGCATGGGATAGTGGCTTGTGGACTGAAGGAGCTTAGAGATCTTCTCTGCACTGTCTCGGATGTGGGTCCCTGGGAAGCAGCAGACTTCCCAGGCTAAGGGGTCAGGGCAGCAGATTGCCCCCTCTGTCCCCCTCAGGATGGAGTCTCCCATGACAAACACTTTGCATTTTTTCCTGGGGAGAGAGGGGATGGTAGCTACAGTTAAGCCTGTGTTGCCTGTGGGACCTGGCAACTTAGCAAGATCTGCTGTACCATTTCATAGATTTCATAGACATTAGGGCTGGAAGGGACCTCGGGAGATCATCGAGTCCAGCCCCCTGCCCAAAGGGCAGGAAGT
>NW_017728948.1:48312000-48333475 GCF_001723895.1 Crocodylus porosus
ACCCCTGATAAACTTATAGGTGGCCATCAGATCACCCCTGAGCCTACGCTTTTCCAGGCTAAAGAGTCCCGTGGCTCTCAGCCTGTCATCGTAAGATCTGTTTTCTGAGTTGCTGAGCTCCAACAGGACAGGGGCCTTGGTGCAGCAGGCCTTAGGGCCCTTGACCACCTTGGTCCATCCCCTTGACTGGACAGAATGGGAGGTCCCGAAGTCCTCCCTTGTCCTGGAGGGAAACTGTGGTCTACCCTCCTGCTCGTGGAGTAGAAGGGCCTAGCAGTAGAAGTCTATCTCCTGCTCACAGTCCCTGATGGCATGCAGTCTCTGGACCGTGGCCTGGAGCTCCTCCGACTGCTGCGCCAGAGACCCCAAAAGGGAACAGACCTCACAAGGGGAGATGGCCATGCTCCTGGGCCCCAGAGCCTGAAAAAGGGTCAGGCAGCCCCCACAGCTGAGAGCCAGGGGCTCTGTCTGCATGGAGCCTGAAACCATGGGCTCCATCTGGATGAAGGTCTCTGAGGTGTCAAAGGGGGGAGCCACAGACCCTGAGGGGACCCTTGGGGTGCTACGAGTGCCCATCTGCGGCATGCCGCTGGTAGGTGGGCTGAGCCTGAGTCTACCTACCCTAGGGGCTCACAGGAAGTGCCTTGGGCCCTCCCATGTACCCTCATGTGCAAACTGCACGCTAACTCATGCACCAGCAGACAAGCACGCCTGTTTGCGCAGCTTGAGTAGCTTCAGATCGCCCTGCTGTTTGCTGCTGGCTGGCAGAAAAGCAAAAATGGTGCCATGTTTAAAAGTGTGGTTTTAGCTTCCCTGCTGATCAAGGGGAGTGGCAGAGTCCTCCACTAATCACTGGGGTGTAGGGGGAAGGCACGGGCAAGGTGCATGGAGAGGAACATGCAATATTAAAGGCACCACTGCATGCTCTACTTCTACTGTGAATTTGGTAGGTCACTAGTTATGAGAGATCTAAGTCTTGGATTCAGTAGCAAAACTAGGTGTTCTTATTTATAATGACTTATTTTAGATCAATAATGCATTACAGATGCATATCTTACAGCAAGTCACTACAAACAGACAAATTGGGTGCCTTTTTACATTATATACACTGTGGTTACTAACTGCCAAATACCTAGTGCTATCATGTGGTAGGAGAAGTCATTGAAAAGTATGACACCTAATTACACATTTTAACACTAATTTCTTAGGTTAACTTTTAGCAGCCACTGATTCTCAACTAGTAAATAAATTTTAAAGAAAAGAAAAGAAATGAGACAATATTTTTATCCATGTGAAAAAGAATTATGTAGCCAAAACACTAAGGAAGTCTCTGCTCTCATGCAAACTGAGACATCTCATTTTCTTTGACTAGAGGTATGGTTAGAACTAAGAACAGATTTTTTTTTTTTTCATTAGGGCTTTTCACCTTAACCATCCTGTCACCATGTCCTTCTTTCTAATATTTAACATTATATTAAAATAATTCCAAATATCAGGCATTCTCTCAGAGCTAGTCAATGCATATTAAACTCAAATTTCTGCTGTCATTTTTCTTTCTTAAGTGATTTTGTTTTGAATGAGTCTGTGTATGAAACGTCCAAAAGCTATACAGTGTATTATGTGCAGTGCTACATAACTTCTAATACATTACTAGAATTTTCAGCAATTCCATTAGAGTTTTACCTTATCACTTTTACCCATTTAAGTAACCAAAGATTTTTGTAAATTGGAGAGGACAATTATTTTGGTAATACTTCTGATTATATCTTTTCATTACTTGTGGATTATTTGCTCTCCTCTATGAGTCCCTAAGCAAATAAAATATTAATTAAATAAAACTATCCATCTGTCTATAACAAAACCTATATATAAAGTGAAGTCCCATAAATAAGCATGTTTCTTTCAACATAACTAAAATTGCTAAAACTGTATTATAATAAATTCAAATTCAGGAGTGTGATGAGTATAAATTCAGCACTGTGATGCATACATTTTCTTTTCTACAGTAATTTCTTTTATATTCACCATTAAAATTTTTTAAAATATGATTTTTATCTGATCTCCAAATTTAGGGGAAAAAACATTAGTGTATATAGATTACAAATCCATTTGATTCCATTAAAATTGAAATGGGATGTAATTCGCTGCAAAATGAAAAATGCTTATCCTAGTAGTATTGGGCTCTTTTCTTCCAAAACTTGTCCACTATTTATAGTTTGATGTGAGATTTTATACTGTAGTTTGCAAGATGAAAAACCAGGCACTGGACCATTTCTTGCCATCCAAACACATCGTTGATGTGTGTAGTGTTGTCTGAGGAGATCTCCAAGTGATTGATGGTACTTTACCTAAGTGCTGGGTTGTAAGTGTTTAGTATGAAATTAACTTTTCTAATCAAGTTTAGTGAAGTATGAAAATCTGTGTGGAAGGTACTTGTACAGATTTGGGTTTCTAAAGATCCAAGCCTACTTCTGATAAATTCAATGACAAAACTCCCATTTACTGCAATATGAATGAATTCAGGCTGATGGAAAGTATTGTACAGCAGTGTATATTACATGCGAATACAGAGGATCTGATTTTGATCTCATTTCCACCAAATTTATTCAGGGGTTAAACCTACTGACCTCAATGGACTAACACCCATTTTACACTGGTAATTAAAATCAAAAGTACCCCTGTCAACCTTACATGACACTAAAGGATTACAAGAAAACACTATGACATATGAGACTGATCCTGCAATTGTTATTTAGCCAAAGGGACTTAATTTCAGTAAGATTACCTACATAAGCTACTGGGTTCAGGGATAGTTTCTTAGGAGCTTTGTACTATATTCTTTGCCATTGGGTTAATTATATTATAGTGTTCTGTGCATATAGATGCAGATTTTATATATGCTTAGGAAAATGAGCATTTATTTCTTTGGCCCCGACAAGAAAAAGAAAACACATATCTTCCCTCGTCAGAATTTGGATCCTGCACAGAGATGTCAAGCTTTCTGAACTGCTATTAAAGTCAGAACCTTGAAGGGTTTAGTCCTCAGGAAATGTATTTTATAGCAATTAATAACTGGAGAAATTAAGTTGCTAATATGCTAAACATCTTAATTTAGAAGCCATATCTTCAGTTTAATTACTTTCTTCTGCCACATCTTTAATTCAATTTAATCACTTTCATCTGCAGCTTGCACAACAAAGGTGCAACTTCTATACTAAGATTTACAACGCATTCAATTGTTTTGTTGTTTGTTTATGTAAAACTTGATAAGAGGAAAGATCAGCACTCAGTGATCTATTTTTACCGCACAGCAGACACTTATAACTCCCACTGATATGAAAATATGAATCACAAAGAATACTCTTCAGTGCCTTAGGGAAGCTGTTGAAATTATACGTTTTTATTTACATGCCTGGCTTTTTTCAAGGTGTCCCTTTATTCTTTCTGCATTAATATTTGTAACAGTTTATCTCATTGAATGTCCCCAAAACAGTTATAGGTTTAATGCAGTGAAACAGAAAAGGAAATGCTCCTTTTAAACATTAATTTCTTAATAGCAAGTGGGCAAAAATCTCTTCCAGTTTAAAACTGAAAAAAACCAGGAAATTCTAGCCAGCTTACATAAATTAACATGGATATCCAACAACTTGCATAATGATTAGGGCTGTGTGAAATTTTGCCGAGTGTTTCATTTCAAAGCTGTTCCGACACATTTCAAGTTTTGAAACAGTGAAATCAAAATGAAACAAAAAGCTTCAAAACAACTTTGAAATGAAATGAGGGCAATCAAAACATTTTGAAAGTTTCAAAACTTTGAGTTTTGAAGCAGCCTGGCAGCAGGAGGCAGGAGAGAGCCAGGGCTGAGCTTTGAGCTTAGCCCGGCAGGAAGCGCAGCCCTGGCTTTCCCCGCCTCCCACCATTGGGCTGTGCTCTGAGCAGCTCTGCAGCCCCATGGAGCTCAGCTCGGCAGTGGGAGAAGGATGCCCAACACCAGTCCCAGGCAGCAGCAGCAGGCTCCTGTCATCCAGCACAGATCGAGGGGCCTACACCTGTAGGAGGAGTCCAGCACAGCCCCGCAGCCCTCCCAGGGGTCCGGATTTGTGCCCAGATGACAGGAGGCTGCTGCTGGCAAGTGTTACAAGTTTTGCTTTTAAGATTTGATGTGCAGTTTCTGAGAAACCTCAGCACTTATCTCCTTGACACTTGGCAGGCTTCATGCCCTCAGAGGGGGCTACCATCCCTGCAATTTGCATCTGAATCAAACAACAAATGACATTTTAGGCATTTTCATGATTCCCCATTATAGACTATGGACAAAACATTGAAATGCATTGAAACAGTGAAACAGTTTCAATGAAACAAAATGGGACAGTGCTTCAAAATGAAATGAAATGATGACATGAAATGACATGAAATGAAATGAAATGAAACGAAACACTTCCCCTTCGAAATGGCAAAACAGACATCAAAATGAAATTATGGTGGTTCACAGAGACCTAATAATTATGAATATATGCATGCATCCAATATATTTTCTATGCAATAATTTTATGCTTATGTTCATCTAATGCAGTGCTTCCCAAACTTTTCCTCATCATGACCCCATTTATGGCCCCATTTTCTAAGCACGGCCCCTCACTCCCAACCCATAGCTCCCCCTGCCCCGTGACCCCATCTGCTGATGTTGTGACCCTTTTTGGGGTCACAACCCACACTTTGGGAACTGCTGATCTAATGTCTTCAGTCAGCTGCTACCTAAGCCTGGTGGTACCCATTTTACATTAATACTTTCCAGGTGACTGAAGTTCTGTTTTTGTGTATGTCCAGAAGTACCTGTTTTCTTAGGGCTCAGCATTTCAGCATTTTTCTCGTGCCTAAGCCCCTTGCAGATCCACAGACTAGGCATTCTTCTACATATCTCAGTTCAGGGGCTCAATCCACCAGGTGTGAACAGAGTATACAATACAGTGAGATTTAAAATATGGTTGAAAGCCATAATATAACCACTACAACATTCCCAGCTTCCTCATTCTTGGACCCCATACAAGCCCCTCCTTGTTCTCAGAACCCGCATATGTACCCCCACCCACCCTCAGAACTGTCACTGCCCCCCCCACCATAGAATCATAGAAGTAGGGTCAGAAGGGACCTTGTAGATTTTCAAGTCCGACCCCCTGCTTGGGCAGGAACAAAAACTGGGCTCAAATGATCCCAGCTAGGTAGGCATCAAGCCTCTTCTTAAAGACCCCCAGGGTAGGAGCCAACATCACTTCTCTTGGAAGTTGGTTCCAGATCCTAGCTGCCCTAACTGTGAAGTAGTTCTTACAGCTGTCTAATCTAAACCTACTCTCCAACAATTTATGGCCGTTATTCCTTGTTATGCCAGGGGGTGCTAGGGGAAACAAGTTCTCTCCCAAACCCTTCTGGTCCCCCCTAGTAAGTTTATAGACTGTCACCAGGTCCCACAGTCTCTTGTAAAGACTGAACAGGTTCAGGTCCCACAGTCTTTCATTGTAGGGTCTGCCCTGCTGTCCTCGGATCATTCAGGTGGCCCTCCTCTGTACCCTCTCCATGTTGTCCACATCCCTCCTGAAGTGGGGCGCACAAACTGGACGCAGTACTCCAGCTGTGCCTGATCAGTGTTGCATAGACAGGGAGGATCACCTCCTTGGACCTGCTAAAGATGCACCTGTGGATGCATGACAAGGTGCAGTTAGCCCTGCCAACCATGATCTCGCATTGTCGGCTCATGTTCATCTTGGAGTCAGTAATGATTCCAAGATCCCTTTCTGCTTCCGTGCTTTCAAGAAGTGTGTTTCCCATCCTATAAGTGTGCTGCTGGTTATTACTGCCCAAGTGCAGCACCCTGCACTTGTCAGTATTGAATTGCATCCTGTTTTTGCTAGCCCACCCCGGTAACCTATCCAAGTCTTGCTGCGGTCTTTCCCTCCCTATTAGCGTGCTCACCTCACCCCAAATTTTGGTATCATCAGCGAATTTAAATAGGTTGCTTTTCACCCCATTGTCCAAATCACTGATAAAGAGATTGAACAGCACGGGCCCAAGAACCAAGCCCTGGGGGACTCTGCTGCCCACTTCTCCCCAGGTCGAATATGACCCATCCACCACCACCCTCTGAGTGCAACCCTTCAGCCAATCTGCAATCCATATGACTGTGTAGGCATCAATGCCACAGTCACCTAGTTTTTTAATGAGGATGGGGTGGGAGATGGTGTCAAAGGCCTTGCTGAAGTCCAGAAAGACTACATCCATGGCAACACCTGCATCCAATGCTTTTGTGACCTGATCATAAAAGGCAATCAGGTTGGTCTGACATGACCTGCCCCTAATGAACCCATGCTGGTTGCCCTTGAGCATCATCTCTGAGGCCGGCCCATCACAGATGTGCTCCATGATGATCTTCTCAAAGAGTTTCCCTAGGACTGAGGTAAGACTGACAGGCCTATAGTTGCCCAGGTCCTCCCTCCTCCCTTTTTTAAAGATGGGGACCACAATGGCTATCTTCCAATCATCTGACACCTAGCCCGAGCACCACGAGTGCTCATAAAGCTGTGCCAAGGGCCCTACAATAACCCCTGCTAGCTCCCTCAACATCCTGGGGTGGAGAGCATCTGGACCTGCTGATTTGAACACGTCCCGCCCCTCCAGAAGCTCTCTAACCCGGTCCTCCCCAACCTGAGGTCTGGAGGCGTTCCCCTCAAGTCCATCTTGCATCACGGCTTTGCCCTGGGTGCTAACTCTGCTTGCTTGTTGGAGAAAGAGGCAATAAATCAATAAGTCAGTGTACAGGACTGTGTACAAGACTTGGAAGCAATATCCACCTCTGTCTAAGGAGATCTGAAACTCACACTTCTCCCTTCCTTCTGTTTCTCTTCCAAATTGTGTCGTCCAGAAAGAGGGGGACCATGATCTTCTAGCTTATTCATGGGCATTCACCTAGGAGTGCAACAACTTTGGTCTGAAAGCCTCAAATACATGCTTGAATATTTTACACTTCATTGAATAAAACATGTTATTCTGGGAGCAGGATTTGTAACTTCCCAGGTGGCAGGAGAGAGCCAGGTGAATCCCTGACCACTAGGTCCACATATGACCACATATTCCCTCTTGCTATTATGATCTCTCTTTAGCAGAAAACATCTTTATTTCATTCAAATATAGAGAGCTTAAATGGAAGGGAATAGGAGTGCCCTTTTTTGCCCAAATTGAATATATCCTGGGGGCTATTGCAATGAGGCTGGAGATTTTGATTTGAATACACTCAATTAAAGGGGTAGGCTTGAACAAAGACCTAAAACATTAACTTCTGCAGGTGAGGGAGATGGTATTTTTTCCTCAGCTGTATGTAAGAGGATTATCCCCCTGCCTACCTTCAGAAGATGGTTCTGGGTTGCAAATTCTGACAGGAATGGACTAACTCCATGCACACCTAAGTATGACTCCTAGGCTCTGTAAAGGGGCAGGATTTAAAGCGCATGCCTAGGCAAAAGACAATGATCATCAAATAATCAAAAGATAACTGTGGTCAGATAATTAGACAATAATTATGGAGAGCAGAATGTTTTATGAACCAGCAAGTGTAAAAAGGTTCCTCACCATTGATGCCTTCCACAGGACAATGAACATCTGCAGAAGCAGGTCTTTTCTTAATGCTAGTTTCTCTTATGAATTTACAAAATCTCTTCTATTTGTCTGGGAGCTACATTAAATGTATTGATTAGGACTATTAAGAATTTATGCTAATGACAAAATGGAGAAGTGGGATTTAAAAAAAATCCAGGTTCTTATCTGCAAAACTGTTAAAATTGAACATGTAAGATTTTATTAGTAAAGGGGGACAAAGGGACCTTTGAACAGTAGCTTCATAGGTCACACTAACACACTAAGAATTCACCATACCACTTTTGTACTTTAAATCTTCCTAGAACCACTGGATTTTTAATTGTCACTCCTGGTCCAGTGTGCAGAAAACTGATAAATCTACTACTGCAGTCTAATTTATTGACATGGTAATGGCCTCAGTTCACATTAGATTACCATTGCTGTAATGTCAGAACTATTCAAAAAATCAGTGGTATTCCCAGTTGCAGTGTATCTCTCTGTTTGTGAATGAGCTGTTGCTAGTCTTTAAAAAATGTGTTGTAAGAATGCTGATCAGGACATGTTCTTTTGATGATTCACCCTCATGAGTCCCAGACATTTTGATTTGTTCAGTCCACTAAAATAGGAAGAATAAAACTGCCTAGAAGCACAAAAATATCGTTGTATTATTCACAAACCTGTTTATGAAAAAGTACTTACTGGGGAGATTTGTCAGTTACATAGAAAGGAGCAGTTTTAAAACCTCTAAATAACACTAGCAGATCAGGTAGCCCTCCACCCATTTAAATACAAAAGGTTGCATATAACTGATCATTGAATGCCTGGCTGGTTTCAGCTCCTTCCCAGTTTATGCTAATTTCTTCCCCTCTACCTGTACAACAGGAATAGCTACAGATGGGTCCTTCCCTCCATCTATTCACTGATAGGGAGGGATGCCTAAGGGCATCTCTTATATAGGCAAACGAGAGGAGGAGGAGGGACAGGGTGGAAATATGGAAGCCCTGATTTAAGATATGGAAAAATTCAGCCAAAGTAGATCATATGAATCCATGCTGATCACTGATACATATAGAGATATATATCATGTATAATTCTCCCCATTTCTTTCTATTGATCTTTTTCTTAGATACTAGCATGCTACAAAGGACTGGCATAAACTTACCATATTGTGATATGTGAGAAGCAAGGATTTTGGGGGGTGATCTCTTACTGGATCAACTGCATGGTTGGGATAAAGATAGACCTATCAAACTATCATAAACAGATATCAATTGTCACAGAACCTTACTCAAGGACCCTACATAGTTATCCACAAGGAGATATGGTTGCCTCCAGTATTACTGGCATCTCCATTACATTATATATGAAACTTTTCCCATAGATACCCTGAAGCCTTACAGGGCTCTTGTTCTTCCCTGATTGTCAGTATGTTCCCTGTGAAAAACATGTCACCCTGAGTTTGCGGCTTCAGGGCAGGTGTGCCATATCACTTCCCAACAAAGGCCACAGAAGATTTTGAAGAGAACAGTGTCTCCTGCTGTCCCCTGTACATTAGCATCAGTTTTGGTGCTGTACTTTCATGACACTAGGTTTTCAATCATAAACTGGAAGAATGAAAGGAGGAAAGTGTATGCCTTCCCCATTCTGCGTATATCAATAAATGAACTTTTCTCTCAGGTTCAGTGTTACCAGGATAGGCAGGAGATATCACTACTTGTGGCTCATCCTCTTGCCAGTAACAAGGATTAGGACCCCTCTACTTCATCCTCTAAATCCTTATTTCTAAAGACCATGCTTTGCTTCTCACTTGGACATAGCACAGAGGCCAGAATTTGACTGTTCCACTATGCAGTTCAATTCTCTGGCAGTCAGTTATGCTAAATTCCTCTTCCAATACCATTACTACATAGAACTGTATGTCTAAAGCATCCATTAACTGAGGGTATTTCTGCTTCAAATACATATGCATATATTATCTGAATAGTGGTGAGCCAATATTAGGCAATACAAATGAACGGGGGCTACTCATTCACACCGACTATGGCAGTATCCAGCTATGGCAAATTACACACCACCAGAAGGCTAATAGTTCTGGCCTCCTGGGTACTGAGTGCAGATCTGGCTGGTTGCTCTCCTGCCCATCTTTGAATACACTTAGGCCCTAGAACCTATTATTTTTTGAGCGTCTCCATGACTTGACAACAATTCCTCGGGTCAGCTGCTAACCTATTGTTTCCTTAAAACACATTGATTTTCCTTGCTATGTTGCTCTAGTTGCTCTCTCTTTTAGATGTCTTATATCATAAGCTGCTTACTCAAAACACTAGATGGTTAAAACATTTGCTTGAAAACATTTATTACCAGCATATTGAGTTGAGAAAGCATAGGCTTGCTTGAGCTTCTAAATATTGGTTCTTTTTTGTGAAGACATTTGATGAAAATTAGGGTATGTAGCCAGGATACATTCAACATATAGTACAAGTGACCAAGAGCTATATGATAATTTAGAAGTGTGGGGTAATTAGCTAGGCAGGTAGTGTGGCGGGCCAGTAGGGGGGCGCTCCTGCATTGAGTTGCTCACCTCATTGCACCCGACCACCTTCTAGGCTCTGAGTGCTTCCCTTGGGTGCCTCACATCTGGCCGACCCCCTTCCTGGAGCACACCTGCTAGCCTGGGGGGTAACATTGCCACCATCCAGGACTGGGCTTGATTCTGGCTCTGTGCACCCTGGGAAACACAGGCCTAGTAGCCCTTGAAGGTACTTGATTCACTTCAAGAACTTGGGATGCTTCCCTCAGTCGGAAGCACAAGTAGTGGTCTCCCTTAGTCAGCCGAATCAACGGGACCCCAAGGCATAATCTAGACCCTCTCCCAATATGTCTCCCATGCTAGGTAGAAAGTTTTATTGGTGACAAGGGGTAGGGTTGGAATAGGGTACAGGTTAGAGCAATATCAGAGAAATCCCATCGAGCAAACTGAGTGGCTGGGGTAGCCTTTGATCACGCACCTGAGTTACTGCAAGATATATATCTAGGTAGATCTCAGGTAGCTTATTCACAGGTATCATCCAGAGGCAGGTGGAGATTCCCTCTGGAGGCAGGCAGTTCCTTGATCATGAGTTTTGAGAGAGAGAGAGCAAGTTTCAAATGGTCCAGCTCTTCTCTCTCTTGAGTCTTCCTTGTAGCTGCTGCCCCCTCCTCCTGGGCAGTCCTTAACTTATATAGTCCTTATGACCTCATTTACCTGGCCCAATGGAGGCCAGCACCTGTTGGCTGTCAGCCAACCAATTTGAAATTTATCATTAGTTTCTGGGCAGACTGGCAGTTCCTAGCTCCCCAGGTAGTCCAAGCCCCTCACCCAGGTATGTGATGCCAGTCACATAGGCAGAGGGAGCAGGTTTTCCCCCTACCTCAGGAATATATCCAGCTCAGGTTACCTAAAGAGATAGGGTAAGGTGTGTACCCTCTGCAGGGCCCATCTTAACCAAATTGTCACAGAGCAGAGTTTTTGGAGAGAAACAGAAGTGGCCTTCTGCCACAGGTAGTATTATTTTGACATCTACCAACTTGAAATACCTTGGGTCCAGGTATCAGGTGTGGTAGCTTTTTTCTATTTTTATGCACAATATATTTGTCCCAGATAAAACAGAGAAAAAAAGGCAATTTTACTTGGCATTTAAGCTGTGATTTAGTTGCAGAGTAGTTGAAGCATATCCCTGTAACTCTAGAAGTACGAATTTGAACCTCTCTGGACTTATGCCAAAGGCATTATTCAGTAGACTGAGCTGTAAATGACTACCTGATCATTCAGACTGGGAGTCATAGGGAGCTAGATGTGATACTTTCAGCTATAGTAACTAGTGCACATTAACTACACTGGCCTGACAGCTACTTTGACTTGGAGTTTAAGCTGTTTTCTTTGCTGTAGCATGCCAAAAATAAGTGAATGGAAAGAGCATCCTGCATTTTCAAGGGCTGAACTCAAAACAATTGATTTCCCTCCAGCAAAATAGCAAAGGACCCCCCACAACACTTGTGGTGCAACATGTTGCTTTCGGCAATCTCTGAATCAAATATCTAACGTGGTTATTAAACCAAGTTTCTGAGACAAACAAGGAAAGCTCCCTTAATTCATCTCTTCAGACTTTTGTACACCACCTCAATGATGAGCCCAGGACTATGGCCAAGAAAGATGCTCTGCTCACTTGCTTCCATTCAGTTTATGTCAAAACCCAGAAATTAAGCAGGGTACCAGCAAAGAGTACCTCTGTGAGTGGCCCAGCACTGCTCTCCAGCTTTCCTTCTCAGGGCACTTTTGTCCAGGCACACTTGGGGCCACTCTTAGCTACACATTAGTCTGCACCACCTAAATTCTGGGCTTTGACCAACTGGGTGGAACATGTTTCTAAGCAGCAGTCCTGGGCTCATCATGACATGGTATAGGCACAGCTGTAGTAGCAGAATTTTTAGTAAAACCACATATCAGTCATTTTCCCTGATTCTCACTTCCAACATAGCAGCACCCCTCTGCTGCCTGGTCTTCAACCTGCACTAGTGCTCTGAACAATGTGTACTGCACGCACAAATGTGTTAGGATTTTTTAGGGATCCTAAATGGTGCTTTTCTGGTAAGTTTTTGTCTACTTTATTTCACTTGGAGAACTGATGGTGCAGTTGCAATCTTTTCTCATAAGGCACACCTGTTTATACAGCAGAGATGCATTTTTTTCTGGAAAAATCTAACTGTTAGCTCTTCTAAATCCTTCCGAATGCTGATCTCCCATTTGCTTCTCCTGTCAAAGCCCAGTGGTAATCCTCTTAGATTTTGAACTCTTTTATTCTTCCCATGTCTCCTTTGTTTGCAATTCTTCCTGTCACCAACTACATTCTATTGGCTTGACTGGAAGTCTCCTGAAATCCTTATATAAGTCTTCATTTATTCTCTTCTTAACATTTCTACCTCCTTCTCTATAGCTTCCCCAAATCCCATCATTTTTGCATCTTGCATTAAAGAAAGCACACATCCACTTGCACAAAGAAGCATGACTACCTCACCTCCTTCTTCAATACCTATCCTGGCTTTCAGACAAGGTTCTTTGGGTAAACCCAATATATTTTATTAGACCAAACCCAATATCTTTTATTAGACCAACATATTTATACATATACATACACACACACACACACACACACACACACACTACATACACACACAGGTCATTCCTATGCCATTTTCATTTGTGCACATATCCTTACCGTCCAAATATGTATATTTCACTTACCTGTATATAACCTACACATATATACATACATACACACACAGAGAATATATATAAGACTTTTTAAACATTTTTTTAATTACTGAAAGCAATATACATATATGTATATACATATGTATATATATGTAGATTGGCTTTCAATAATTTAAAACAAATGTTTAAAAAGTCTTAGAATTTCATTGACTTGCATATAACCTATTTGGAAGGTAGGGATATGTGCACAAATGAAAATTTTTATAGGAATCACCTGTGTTTTTCCCTAATCCAGAGGTTTCTGTGTACAAAGCCTGCATACTCCATAATAATTTAGAGAACATGCACACTTTTTATCCCCCTTGAAAAATCAAACAACAAACTGATGTAAAGAGAACCCATAGGTGAAATATGTAAAAGTTAAAAAACATCAGAATTAAGGATGCCTCAACAATGTTAATTTGACTCACTGGCTTGCAAGTACTAGAAGTAGAGCATGTCAGGAATTCGATGACAAAACAAGCTTTCATTTACTGGGAAATTCCAGTTTGCTGAAACTGAAATGTCCTGCCTGGTCCCCTGCTAGGTTACCTGAAAAGTTACAGGGAAGCCCAAGCTTCCAGAGCATGTATAGGTCAACTCTGTAATATGAATTATTACAGGGTGTGGGACCCCAAAGTTTTCTAAAGCTCCATATCATGGAGCCAGGATCTCAGAAGCCATTATGCTTCCTGAAATTAAGCCACAGTAATAGTAATACTGGGAGCATCTACATGTATGCCTGACTGTGCAGTTGTTACTGTAACCACCATTACTGCACACTCTTGGCGCTGCAGGAGTCATTTTTGACCCTACTGCACAGTGCAGGTGACATCACAGTTCATGCCTGTTGATGCTATGTCGCCATAGCAATGAGCTATGTCTCCAGCTCATTGCTATGGCAATGCAGCATCTCAGGTAGATGCACCCACTGAAAGGGACTTCCAGGCTCACTGTGTTAGTGATCAGGACGTGGGCAGTCATGCCTAGTGGTTGGGTCCCAGACTGGGAACCAGTGTTGGGCCTCAGCAGAAAAAAACAAGAAGCTAAACCAGAGTCCAGAACTGAAGTCAGGAACAGTCCAGGTGGCAGGAGCTAGGACTTGTAGTCAGGAATAAGCCAAAAGAAGCCAGAAACCAGACATGGATGCTAGGAGCAGAGAATAGGAAATAAGAACAAGGACCAGAACAGAGCTAAAGTTCAAGGACCAAGCCAAAGTAAAAGGATAAAATTCATTAAAAGACTTATGTAGACTACTGTCTTCCCTGCTGCTTTTAGAAGTGTACTTCAGACAGATTTGGCCTCCTGCCAGCACAGCAACCGATGGTTAGCTGTCAGAGGGGTGACTCATCTGCAGCTGGTGCAGTGACTCATGGTATAATCCCCCTCCCAAACAGTATCTTTTAGATGCCTTAGGCCGGGGTTCTCAGAGTGAGTACAGAGGAAAGCTCACACAAACTGAGAGGAGGTGAGAGGATGAATAGTCTTACCTGGTTTCAGAATTGTTTGGCTGACTTGTAGTCTTCTCAGTTGATCAAACAGTGAAGTTTGTCTCTCAGTGTTCTAGAGGCCAGGATCTGTTTTACTATGAGCTACAGATCTTGGATCATGATGACAGGGTTGGATGACATGGGAAACAGCTCTCTATGTAGGGGTTGAATAAGGAAACAGAAAACCAGGTGAACCTTTCAGGATAGTTTATATGTTACCAGTGTTGATATGAAACTCAGTTTCATCACAGAATTTACCTAGGTACCAGTGGATAAGTTTACCGTGAGGGACAAATAGTTATAAAGTGCTGTGATGAAAGCCATACCAAAGAAAATGCTTTGAAAGATGCTGTTCCCCAAAGTGCTTATATAAATCTTTGGCTTCGTCCACAATTTTTTTAGGACCTTATCTCGCATGTTGTTGGCCAAGTCCAGCACTGGGAACATTTGGGAGGAGCCACATACAGATGAATGGAAGCAGAGGTGGAACCCCTACCTTACACAGAACAAGCTGATCTATATGGTTGTATGTGGGTTTTGATAAAGGTGAGAGGGAAAGCCAGTTTTTTGGGTTGAAAGAGAAAAAATATCAGAGGACCTCATTTGCTCATACAATCTGACAATCCAAGTAGGGGGGTGATAAGCTGAGAAAATGCATAAAGTTATATTCATGAGCGTAAATATTTTTTGCTAGAAATGGGAGATGAATTTTGACCATCAGTTCAACACAATGTTAGATGGCATTGCATCAAGCCAGAAAATATTATCTAGGCAGAGTCAGGTTGCTCCCAGGCTTCAGGGGTTCCACAGCAAGGTCCTCTTGATCAACAAGTCTATGATCACGAGGATTAACTTCAAACTCTAGAAGTCTGTAGATTGGTGATCAAGTCACCAGCCAAGATATGTTTGCCCAAAACTGAGGAGGAGTGAACAAACCCTGAAAGAACTAAAGAGCCTTTTTCAGCAGTACTTAGATTCACAGATTCATAGGTGGTTTGGGAGAAAATATTACATAAGCTAATATAAACATAGCCAGAAAAATTCCGAGTGAGGAGTTTCAGTCTTGGAGTAGACAACATGGCTCCGCAAGATACATCATGGCAGACTTTAAGAATTTCTAGCTGGATTTACTCTTCTAGAATATAAATACACCCTTTACAGTAAAGGATTTCTACCCTCAAGTCTTAATTCTGAGTTAAAGTGGTGCCTTGGTTTATCAAGGGAGCAGTAATTTTGGTCAGCCAGTGGCCGTGGATAGTGAAAAGCAGAAATTCTTTGGCAACTCTTTCTATACTGTGCTCTGAGCAAAATGAATAGGTCTTAGGATTGCAAAGGGTCTCCATGACACTGATTCCATGTAGTCATCCTTCCATTAACCAGCCATATCGGCTGATACTGATTGCTGATATGCAGCACAGCAGCTTGGAAAGCAGTGTCTGGATGGTAAGTCTGTGGAGGGGAAGCGGCATGGGGGAGGGAAAGGGTATCAGGGGACAGATTGAGGCCCCCATGGCAAGGGAGGAAGTGGGCTAGGGTAGGGGCAGGGGTTGCCCAGTCGTAGTGGAGCACGGTATGGGATAGAGCCACAGGAGGCCCTTCGGGGTGCAGACGGAGATGGCTTCTGCCACAGCGCATACCCCAGGGGGAGGCATGGGGGGGTATTCCCCCAGGATTTGTGTGCAGAGCAAGGACTGGCTGCTTGCTGTGGGCTAGGGATCAGGAGCTGTGTTGGCCTCTTCTCAGAGGGGGGCTGGGCCAGGGCTGTGCTTAGGGTGGGCAGATGTGGGGAGGGCAGTGTTGGTTCTTAGAGAGGTACTACAGGGTATGCTACAGCCACCCCAAAATTTGCCATATCCTCCCATGGCCTCCTCTTCCAGTACTGCCACTACCTTCCCCATCCCCAACCACCCTGAGCACAGCCCCAGCCCTTTGCTGGGCAGAGGCCAACGCAGCCCCTGGCCCCAAGCAGACAGCCTGTTCTCACCCTGCACAGAAATCTGGGGGGGCATATGCCCTCCATGCCTCTCCTGGGGATCCACACAGCAGTGACAAGAGCAGCAGCATCCTCCCTGCTCTTGTCACCCCTCCTTTTCCTTCCATGCTCAGCTACATTTCCCCTTCACATGCCCTCTCTACTTATGCCTCTGGGTACAGTATGGGGAGACCCACCCACCTCCACCACTGTCCCAACCTCTCTTGCCCTGCCCTGCTCCAGCTGCAGTGAGTGAATAAGAAGGGCCCAATTACCTACACAGAGCTTAAACCATCCCTCTTTTTAACAAGGACTGGGGTGTCTGCCTACTAGTTAGGGCCTAGTTCAGGAATCAGAATTAGAAGTCAAGAGAGAAGCCAAGTTCAGGAACCAGAATGAAAAACTAGAAGCCAAAGTATGTGATAACCCTAATAGATGGAACTTACGGTTGGTTCCAGCAGCGCAGTAATGTGGCTGGGCAGCCAAGGCAATCACCGCATACAGGGTTAGTGGTGACTTCTGGTTGCTGCTGCTGCCACAATCATGATTGTATGGCTATGGCAAACACCTTTTTTTTTGGAGGGGGCAGTTTGCACCCCATCCCCATCCCCATCAGTGCCTGGGGCAATTGCCCCTATTGCCCTACATTAATTGTGCTGCTGTTTGGTTAATTGAAGAGATTAAGAGATTAAGAGATATCTATCAATTTCCAATTTTCAATGAACAACTTTAGCAAACAAGACATGATTTATCCCAGTCCTATACTAGTACCACATTGTTAGACCTGTCTTACCTGGCTGTTCCAGCAGAATCTGGTGGGGCAATGGAATCAGCAGCAGAAGCTAAAGTAATTTCTTCTTCTTGTCTTTCTCTCCTCTCCTTTTTCAGCTCTCCATCCCTGCCCCCTCTCCTAAGTGTGCTCTCTTTCAAATGTCACATGTCCATTTGGACTGGAAGCTCATTCTGACACTAACTGTTTTAAACAGAATATCTGGTATTACTGTAGGAACATCACTTGGGTACATGGCCACTTATGGTTAGGAAATCTGAGACATGGCAGACTTCTCGTTCAGAGCAACCATCACACCAATAATACAATAAATCATTAAAACAACAGAGCTGGAACAGTAGAACGTGAAGCTTGTTGAGGAAGCCTCTTGAGTGAATCTCAGGTCAACCAAACACAGGTAACTCTACCTCCAAGGTAGAGTTAAGCCTGGTGGTTTCTACTAGGTGCACATGGTTAGGAGCAGTCCCAGGATCAGGAGCTAAAAAAGGAACAAGCCAGAAACATTGTCAGGATGAAGACAAAAGTCAAAAGTCAGACAAAGTTACCAAGAGTTCAGCAGCAGAGAGCATGAACCAGGTACTAGGGGCAGTCTACTACGTAATAGGTATGCCATCATAACATTGTGGTAGTGTGTCTTAGGATGGTTGTTCTTAAACATATGCCACCTACTTCTCCTCCTTGTACACTGCAAACTTGGAAATATGCTGATGAGGCAATGCCATATGGCCTCGTGATCACTCTGAAACACACCAGAAACTGAGATCTTTAGAGTTTAGGAGAGTTGCACAGACAACTCTCCATTGTCTACCATTTTGCATTTAGGTCTGTATTTGTGGTGGGGTCAGCTTCCCGTGAGCCAGACAGGCTACCAGGATAATGACTCATCCTCTACTCAAACAGTGACTCTTTACACCATGGCTCTGGAAAATCTTCACAGTATGGACTGTCCCATAAGAGAAGTCCCAGGGGATAGACTCCCAAGATCCATGCTTGTGCGGAAGCCCTTATAGATGGACAGTAGTGGGACTAGGGACCCAGGTCCTCCTTGGACATGATTCTTGTCAGTTTACTATTCTCTGTTATTACCACCTCTCATTTTACATGGGTGTTGCTAAAAGAATTTCATTAGTATTTAGGTAGCACCCAGATACTCTAGTGATTAGTCTTTAGTCCAAAGGAAATTAATAGTTCTGTCTTCACAGCAGGATTTGAGCAGTGTGTAGTAAATGAGGCATGGGGTACTACACTGAAAAATAAAGAGAAAACCAAATATTAAACAGCTGCTCATTAATTCTGTACCCTCCATTTTATACACTGAAAGAGGCAGGGGTCTTCGTGAAAAAGTAGTATGCAGTCGTATGATTAAAGACTATCATAAGGCATATATAGATTTTAAGATGTCAACATTAACTCGGGCATTTTCTAACTATGATGCTTGACTTCACAATTTCAATAAAGTGCTTTTAACATAGTTTGTGTTATTATTTAGGCTAAGTTTTTCTGATGTGTTCTCTTTAATAAGTGGTGTTTCAAAGGTTGAGGTGTAGAACTTTAAAGTGTTATTTTTTATTCTAGAGTATTTATTTGCAATATGTGTGTGTTTTACTAGAGGTTATACCCTGAGGTGTCATATGAATTGATTGCAGTAGGAAGATTATATTTAACAGAAACTACTAGCTTTTAAGTTTTTAGTGTCGTCTTCCAATATTACTCTGTATTTTTATTTACCTTCCTTTTGCAGGGAAGGGCTTAGTTTACTGTATTATAGTATGGAAAATTACTATACACCAACAAAATATGTGCTTGTAAATTTGTGCAGGAGGCTTCTACACAGGATAAATATGCACAGTGAATTCTCCTATGATTAAGAAAAGAAAACAATCTACACCTCAGTAAGGTGGGAAGAAAAAGACAAAATCAGAATCAAGACTACCACAGTTTAGTCACTCCCCTGTAGAAACATGGAGAGCTGTCAGCAGTGCATGCTGCAATTGTCACAGTAGTTGGGTACAATAGTCTTCATCTTACTGTACGTAGCTTAAAATTCATTTATTTACATTATTTTAGCTTAATGCTAATAGGGATGCTTAAAAATGATGGCCACAAATTGAGATGAGATTTTGGGGGGATCCAAATTTTAACAGAGTTTTGTTTCTGGCTGAAACTTTTTGTTAATACTTTCAGGTATGTCTGCCCTGCTACTTACGGTAGCACTCAGGAGTGCCCTTATGCCCATTCATACCAGCCTTCTGGAATGCAAACCCCTAAGCATGACTCCCACGGGGTCTGCTGATCTTCCAGGATTTCCCAGCTAGTCTGTCCTCAGTGTATCCAGAGGTTGCCCAAGTGTTGCAGAGATTTCATGATTTCGTGTCTGACATCTGGCCCTTCTGCACTGGTATTTTTACTGCCCATAATTAGAGCCAGACATAAGAGGACAAACAGTGGACAAATTTATTCCTAGCTTTCTAGGTTCTACTTTAGAAACAGAAAGCAAAGGAGCCATAAATCTGCAATTGTAGGAGCACTGAGCTAAGGAAGGAACACTAAACCAAGAAGAGCCAGCCGGTTAAAGCCACCACAAAAAAACACTGGAATTCAGAGTTGCTGGTAGCACACCAAGACTTTGTTGCTAGTAGCTGCAGGAACCATAGATATATTTTGAGATGAGAACTACTGGAAATTTCAGGGGTAGTTGCATCTCCTCTCTGTGATATTTTGGAATGCCCTTTACTACTTCCTCATGTGGAGCTTTCCTAGGAATGTATCTGACCTTCACATGTATGAACCTAGTAATAAGAGAAAAAGATAAATGTTATAGGCCATTTAAATACAGGGGTGGTTCCAGTTGGGACAGTGCACCGGTGTTTTTGCACCCCACATAACTCCTTCTGCTTAGATCCTTGGTCCACCCAAAGTTTAAAACCAACTGCCTGACAGTGACAGTAGCACTTCTAGTCAAGCAGTGCTGAGGGAGTCAATTGATTTATGGCTCATTATAATCTACTGGGTCCCTTCTAAACTACTGATTCCACAGGTGCCAACAATCTTTTCTACTTTTTCATTGTCTTAATGTTCCACTAGTCCTTTATTTTGTGATTTTGCTGTCTGTTAGCTACTCCTGGTAATGAAGCTCCTATTTCACAGCCATGCAAATCATTTTTAAGTCATTCCAATTAAGTTATGTTTATTTTTGCTTCAATCTTAAACTGCATAATACAACCCTAGGGCTCTGGCATATTAGCAAAGTTTCTAGTTTATTTTTGGAGGAAAATATGTTTTCCCTATGTTGAACAGTGTGGGCCCTGGGGGACCCCACTGCCCACATCCCTCCAGGTCGAAAATGAACCATCCATTACCAATCTGTGGGTGTGGCCCTCCAGCCAGTTGGTGACCCAATTGACTGTGTGGGTGTTGACATCATAGTCCCCCAGTTTCTTAATGAGAACAGGGTGAGAGACAGTATTGAAGGCCTTCCGAAAGTCCAGAAAGACTATGTACACTCTACCCCTACATGTAAGGATTTGGAGACCTGGTTGTAGAAGGCCACTAGGTTGATCTGACAGGACCTGCCTCTCATGAACCTGTTTTGGTTTCCCCTAAGCATAATCTCCCCCGCTGGCCCCTCGTGGACATGTGCCAGAATAATTCTCTCAAAAAGCTTACCCAGGATTGAGGTAAGACTAACTGGCCTATAGTTTCCCAGGTCCTCCTTCCTCCCTTTCTTGAAGATGGGAACCACATTGGCCCTCTTCCAGTCCTCTGGCACCATACCAGAGCACCACAAGTGCTTGTAAAGCTGTGCCAGAGGTCCTGCAATGACCTCCAGTAATTCCCTCAGCACTCTGGGGTGGAGATCATCCAGACCAGCTGATTTAAATAAAACCAGTCCCTCCAGAAGTTCCCTGACTAAATCCTCACTGACCCTTGGCCTAGGTGAGCTTCCCCTGGGGCCTGAGGGGGTCCTGGTGGGATGACTAATCCTGTCCCTGCTCAGGGAAAGAGAGGCAAAGAATAAATAGATTAGCTTTGTCATCTGTGTGTGACGACAAATTTCCTAGCGTGTCTTGAATGGGCCCCACATTACCCGGTACCTTCTTTTTGCCTCCTATGTATTAAAAAAGGACTTCCTGTTGTCCTTGATCTGGGTAGCTAGTCCCAGTTCCATCTCTACCTTAGCCTTCCTGACTGCCCCCCTACATCCCTGAGGATTTCATAGATTTTGTAGACATTAGGGCTGGAAGGGACCTCGGGAGATCATCGAGTCCAGCCCCCTGCCCAAAGGGCAGGAAGTCAGCTGGGGTCATAGG
>NW_017728948.1:48333486-48342711 GCF_001723895.1 Crocodylus porosus
AGTCCTCCCTGGTGATGGCCCCTCCCTTCTAGCTAGGAGACATTCTCAGATGCTTTTGGTGAGCCATGAGGACTTTTGTGTCCTCCTTCCCCCTTTGATCCATGTTGGGATTACCTCCTTTTGGACTTGGAGGATCATCTCCTTAAGGAGCGACCACTGTTCTTGGACACCCCTCCCCTCCCCTCTCGGACCTCAGTGCCTTCCCAACTATTCTCCTTAGCTCATTGAAGTCCACCCTCCTGAAATCTAGGTCTGCTGCCTTGCTGCAGGCCTTTTCCACCTTGCACTGGATGGTGAATTCCAGCAGGCGATGATCACTGTTGCCCAGGTGGTCGAGCACCCACAGTCCCCTCACCAGGTCATCGCCTGTGGCCAGCACCAGGTCCAACAAGGCTTCTCCCCTGGTGGGGCTGTGTACCTCCTGGGTTAGATGGAGGTCCTAAATTTTTGCTAGGAACCTACGTGAGTGGTCAGAGCTGGCTGACTGCTCTTCCCAGCAGATATCTGGAAAGTTCAGGTCACCACGATGACCAAGTCTTTTGACCTAACTACCTCTGTGAGCTGACTTAAGAATTCCTGGTCTAGCTCTTCCCTTTGGTTGGGTGGTCTGTAGTAGACCCCCACTGTTAAGTCTCTTTCCCCTCAACTGCATTGTATTCTAACCAAGAGCACTTCAGTGTGCCCCTCCTCTGACTCTGTGCTACTTCATGAGGACATGTATTCCTCCTTAATGTAGAGTGCCGCACCTCTGCCTTTCCTCCCTGTCCTGTCCCTCCTGTACAGCCTATAGCCCTTGATATTCACCGCCCAGTTATGCATTGGGTCCCACCACATTTCAGTGAGCCCCACTATGTCTGGGTTGGTTCAGCTAGTAGGAGAGTAAGTTCCTCCTGTTTGTTTCCCATACTACGAGCATTTGTGTAGAGGCATTTGAGGCCTCCTGTGGATGTGTGCACTGGCCCCCTAATCTCAGCATTGCCCTGGCCCCTGTTGCTTACCTGTGTATATGTTCTGCTCGTCGGTCTAGGCTGGGCTGTACTTGTGAGTGCTGCTTGGTTTAGCAGTCCAAGGCTTCCTCCACCCTCATCTTCCCCTTCCTTCAACAAGCCTAGTTTAAAGCCCACTGGAGGAGATCTGCCAACCTAGAGGAGAACACATGCTTACCTTTAGGGGAAAGGTGGAACCCATCCCATACAAGCTTGTCTGTCATCATGATGTACAGGTCGTTGTCAAGGAAGCCAAAGTCTGCGTCAAGACACCATTGCCAAAGCCACCAGTTGGTCTCTGTGATGCACGTCTCATGCCCTCTTCCACATCCGCTCACTGGTAGGACAGAAAAGAATACCACCTGTGCACCTATCTCCTTCAGCACACCCCCCAGAGCGTGGTAGTCCACCATCAGGTGATCAGGGCTTCTCCTGGCCTCATCATTAGTACCCACATGGATTAGGACCATGGGGTAGTAATCGGTGGGCTGGATCACAGCCTGGCTCATCACCATCACGTCATGAATCTTTGCTCCGGGTAGGCAGTAGACCTCGTGTGTTAAGGGGTCCTGGAAACAGATGGGGCCCTCTGTACCTCTCAGGATGGAGTCACCTATGATGATCACTCAACACTTTCTTCTCCGGGACTGCTTAGCTCATTTGGCCTGTTTGGAGCGTGGAGAGTGTGGAGTTGCCTCCTCTTCAGTTGCCTCCTCTCCTTCCTTCTCCTCCAGTGTTGCCAGGGCCTAGTACCTGTTCTCCAGCCAGACTGGAGGAACTGGTACTGTTGTGTTGCGAGCAGCCTTGGTTCTGGAGGTGACCGTCTGCCACTCTGCAGTGGAGGGTACCTGCCAAGGTGCTTCTTCCTTGGGTGTGTGGCCCTGCAGGAAAAGGAAATAACCATCAATTTCATCCTCCACCTCCCTGATTCCCCTCAGCCTGCTAACCTCCCTCACCTGTGCCTCCAGGGCCCTAAGGTGGGCATCTGCAGGACAGGTGTGGGGGTCCTCAATCCCTGCCCCCCGGGACTTGCTGAGCAAACCCTGGAGGCCAGGGGGTAGGGGGACACCAGCTCCCCCATGGGCTCTGTCTGGGTGGAGGCCTCAGACAAGCCGCAGGTCGTCTGCACCCCCCGGGCAGGGGCCCTAGCAGCACTCCATGTCAACACCATCATAGAAGTTGCTGTTTATTTATAGCTTAGTTCGGTGCCTTCACCCTACCCTAGCAGGAGTCTCCCTCCTAGCCCTTCCTGCCCGCCCGCCGGCACAAATGCCAGCGTTTACAGTCTGTTCATGCAGCACGGCTCAGGAACGCAGCTCCCTACCAGCTCAGCTAAAAGGGATCTGGGGGGCTTCCCCTCCAGATCCAGCTCAACTGTGTCCGGTCCCTCTGCCCCACTTACCATAGGGGAATCAGCTGATGCTGTCCCCACTGCTGGTTCCACTGCTGCTGTGTCTGCCTCCATCTTGGGTCAGGTAAGGGGGCACACGTGCATGCGGGACACACATATACCTGGATCCCTCCTCTTCTCCCTGCTCCTGGCTCCTGAGTGCTAATGCAACTCTGAAAATATATAGCTCCAGAAGTCATAAACTAACAAACCATTGCCCTTGTACCAGACATGGATTTCTTAGGATGATATCTTATATTAGACCAAATGTGTGGTTGGGATAGGGTTAGACAAGCTTTGAAATGCAAGTTATGTTTTTTCAGGTCTGATAAGAATAAGCCAAGCACCGCATAGTAAAGAACAATAGTGGGAGGGGGTAAGAAAAATTCCCAGGGCTAGCAGACACAATTAAAGGGAAAAAAGCTGATTACTAGGAGATCAAAATCTATTTAAAAGGAAGAGGGTCATTCTCACCTTTCATGTGTGCAACAAAATGTGTAAAAATAAACCAGTATCAATATTTAGTCCATGGTTCTTAAAGTCCAGCCAGCTTATAATTTTTTGTTTCCAAGTTCACCTTTTAAAGGTGTTGTGTAGATATGCCTTGAGCACAAGGATAGTGACATTAGAGAGGAAGTGTACCAATTAGCTCAGTTACAAACTCTATAACAAACAAGGGAACACAGATATTGCCATTCCAAATCAGGCCACCGGTCCACCTCAGTCAGTACCCTGTAAGAAAAAAAAGTAACAGATGAAACCTCTTCGGGTATATACAAGTGTTACATTCATATCGATCCAACCATGGTTAGATCAATCTAAATGCCCAATCATGCAGGGGTTGAGAGGGTTTAAATCAGTCAAAAATGGTGCGCCCAATCTAAGTTAATTCATCTTAGTAGGTGCACTATCTTAGATCGATATCCAGTTAACCTGATCTAAGTAAGGGTTAACCTGACGTTTGAGCCCTTGAATTTTTTCACAGCACAGTCTGAGGGCTAGGAAAGCACATTAGCTTGCCCCAGCCCTAGGACTGCTAATCCAGTCTCCACTCCTGACTGGTTTATTTTTAGCCCCCTTCCTTCACAGACCCAACCTCCACAACAGTCCTGGGAGCCCCTCCCACCTCCAATCCCACCAACACCTCCCCAGACCTCTCAGACTCCCTTGTGGACATGCCAACCTCTCTATCCCTCCCCCACCATAAGTTAATTACATGAGTTTCCCTAGTGTGGGTCCCAGGAGTGGCAAACAGCTGTATACACCACTCCCAGTCTATGTTTAGGCAGACTTAAAGTAAGTCACATGAACATAGAGTAGCTGTAGCAAATGGCTGTACTCTTAGTTAGCTTTACCTTACTATTACTAGTTATCACTGGAGTTAGAATGTAAGACTTCTCAACCAGAAATGGTTATCATAGTGTCTTTGCTAAGTGTAAGGAATCCCATCAAAAGCCAAAGTTTTGATTCTTCCATCTTTGAAGCCGATGGAAATTTTTATCCCATCAAGCTTTAGATCAGTCCTCAGCTGACAATATTTCATAAAGTGTTGGCATGATTGTGATTCTGACAGAATGAGGATTTTTTTTTTAAACCTAGAGTTCTTGTTTCATGTTAGATGGTGGAGAGCTAACTTTCTTTGTTTCTACTGAAACTTACAGTGGGAGTCTCCAGTGAGCTTATGCATGTCTTCTGCCTTCTTCCTGGCAAAGAAGCTGGGCAGTGTGTGACAGATCTAGAAAGACAACTTTTGTTTTAGTTTGATCACTGGTAATCTCTTCTGTCAGACTGTACTTTAAGTCTATTTAGTCTAAACATTATAGCTGCTCCTGCCCTAATTTCCCTGCTCATTTTTCTGCTAAAGTATAGAGAACAAATTTGTAAAGGGAATGCCCCATTAATCAGATTGATTTCAAGTCATTAATGAGTGTTAATTACGAAACAAAAATTACTTCAGGATAACCAATCACCAGTTACAAACAAAACAAAACAAAAATACATTTTGTATTCCTTTGGAACACTCTCTGGAGACTTTTCAAACTTGGGGTATTTCTAAAATAAATATATTCCAGATCTCATTTGAAATATAATTCATATTCTAGATCACAGCGCCTATGAAACAATAACTTGGTCTTTATTAAGATAAATGACTGGTGTTTCTCCTATATTCATTTTCATTTTATGTTCTGCTGATTTTAATATGGCAGAAGCTAGACAATTGTTCACTAAAAAGCAAATTGTTATTCCAATCAGAGAGCTTTTTTCCTCCACAAGAAGATAGTTAATTACTTGATTAAAATAGGCAGTTTCCCTTTCTGAAATGGTTACTCACTGTATGAAATGACAGGAAATGCTAACTCTGCAGTAGTTTTCCATGCTGCTTTACTAGGAGACAAAGGTCAAAAGTCTATCCAAGCCTAGTTGTCCATAAGGCTAGCATGATGAAGGTGTACCAGCTTCTATATCCAGCAACACACATGGGAGTGAAGTGGTTGGCATTGTTCTTGGCTGCCTTTGACATCCCAGCCCAAATGATCAGAACAGCATTCTGTCTGAATTTTAAGCAGGGTCTATATGCATGACACTGGAGTGATAGCAATTAGCCCCTCTGCTATTGTGCCCCATTTACTAGGATCCTTTCCAAGAAATAATAACAAAGCTGCAATTCAGTGAAAAAAAAGTTGATGGAATGAACATCTTCAGATTCATATATTGTTAAGAAAGAAAAATGCAAAACAATATAGAATTACCTCATTGTAATCAACCTTGTTTATAACAAATGTAGCTTTTAACAGTGCTCACAGCAAGAACTGATTTTTTTTCATTATTATCATACAGTAAATTGAGTGATCCTATTACCCCCCTCCTTTAATGAATTCTTCTTCCTGTCCCACTGGGAGATGAGATTGAATTGTATTCCACAGAAAAATTCTGGCCCTATGTACATAAAAGGGTTGGCCCTCTTTAACTATACAGGTAGAGTATAAGTGGACATCTGTAGCTAAAGTGGTACAACCACATAGTGCAGGTATACTTACTCCACTACAGGTTATAACTCACAGGAACTCCTATCCAGTATTGTTTTTTAGGAGACTTGTTTAAAAAAAAATCACAGTCTTAACTATAATAGTTATCTTGGTACCAGACCATGTTTAGTCAGTGGAAGACAAATGCATGGACTGATTTCTACAACACCAAAAGAAAGAGAGAGAGAGATTTGAAATGAATGTAAATGGAGTCCAGCTTGAGCATCTGCCATGCAAGTCACATGGAGATTCTTGACTTGTGAGGACCCAGAATGAATATGCTCACTTGGAGCTTTGGAACTAAGGACAGAGTTCCAGGGAAAGAGTGGGGAGGAGTTGGTAAGCAAGGCTGGTAGGCTGGTGGGGAGGAGAAGCAGCTGAGCCCTTAAAGGGTCAATGACAAGGCTATGAGTTGTATCTGACTTAGATGCCGGGGGGAAATCCGAGCAAGGAAAGCTCGAGCCACAGCATCAGAGACCTGCAGAGGGAAACCTCCATCCATGGGTGTATGTACTGGGACGGGGAGACAGCCCTGACACGGAGTGAGCTGAGAGAAAACAAACCAGCATGGGACAAGGGGACACTTAATCATTAGTGTTTGTAGTAAGTGTATTTTCAGAAGGAAACTGCTTAAGAGAACAATCTGCTAATAAAGGAAACAACAGGGAGCCTATTGCCTGCAGCAGCTGTTCAGAGACTCTTTCTGTGTTACCAGGAATGATTAAAGGAGACCAATTTCCCTGAAGCAGCAGAAACCCTGCCTCCACCATCTAGTGGAGGATCATAGTTATAGCTGTGTCGCTGTTTACAGTTATGGGACGTGGATTGTGCCCAGAAGAAAATCAACTGGGTTATGGGGGGAAAACTGACTTAAAGGGTTATACCGAGTTGAATTTAGTTATTTAGGTTGTGTAAGACAAGTGAGACCAACCAGTGTGCTGGAATTATCCACCCAATGTTGTAGTTGTATATTTATTCCAAATTATTAGTTTTGTTATTAACTATTGTTATTATATTTTTGTTTATTTTTTCTGTAGATAAATTGATTGTGTAGAATAAAAAACAATGGGTTCATCAGGTTCTGAGCTAATTCCTGGGTGGTTGGTGTGAGGGACACACCTCTCCCTGAGACACCTCAGTCAGTAGTTTGCCTGAGGGGTTCCCAGGGCTACTGGAACCCCAAGCACTCAAAATTTGGTGCAGTACCCAGCCTTAGCATGCTGGCATGGGTTACATTTAAAAAAATCAGAATGTGTTTTACTTAAGGGGAAAATATATTGCTGATCTTACAATTTACAGATGATACTGAATTATCATAAGACGTTGACTGCAGTTACTGCACAGTCAATGTCTTATAGGGCTGTGCAATATTTTATCAGTTGTTTCATTTTGACACTGTTTTGACTCATTTTGAGCTCTAAACAGAGAAATTCAAGTGAAAAGAAGGGCTTCAGAACAGCCTTGAAACAAAACAAGGCCAGTCAAAATGTTTCAAAACATTTTGAGTTTCAAAGCTGAAGCTTGGCTTGCCTGCAGGGCAACAGAAAGTAAGGAGAGGTAGGGGGAGAAGGACTGCTCTGATATCAACTGTAGCTGGCCAGTGACTGCGATCCTTCCCTGAGGTCCTTTCCAATCCCAGTGCTCTGAGGGAGAGATATAAAAACAGCATTCTTTGAACTGAGCTACTTTCTGCCTTGGGATCAGTTACTAAAATGTCTTCCAGCAGCTCAGCAGCATCAGACAAAGGTTACCATTCATTTCCTACTTGCTAGCCTAGCAAGTGGGATTCATCAATACCTTTTGTTTTCTATACCCTTTTATTTTATTATTATATTCATTGATTCCTTTCAATTTGTTCCTCCTCAAAAATCCTCTTTTTCTTTTGTTAGTATGTTTTGATTCTTTTGAAATTTATGCTTTCCTTTACAGTGTGTATTACATTCACTGTGCAGGGAGGCACAGCATAATTATATTGTGTATTATAAAATAGAATTTATATAGGAACACATACAACACACACAGTTGACTCCAAGATGAACATGAGTCATCAATGTGATGAAGTGATCAACAAGGCTAACCATACTTCATCATGCATTAGCAGATGCATGACAAACAGATTCAGGGAGGTGGTGCTTCCTCTCTATGTGGCACTGGTCAGGCCACAGTTGGAGTACTGTGTCCAGTTTTGGGCACTGCACTTTAAGAGTGATGTGGAGAACCTTGAGAGGGTTCAGAGGTGGGCCACTTTTATGGTCAGAGGCCTGCAGGTAACGCCCTACGAGGAGAGATTGAGGAACCTAGATCTCTTCAGCCTTCACAAAAGAAGGCCGAGAGGTGATTTTGTGGCTGCCTATAAATTCATCAGGGGAGGGCAGCAGGGAATAGGAAATGCTCTATTTACTAGGGCACCCTCTGGAGTAACTAGGAACAATGGCCACAAATTTGCAGAGAGCAGATTTAGGTTGGACATTAGAAAGAAATTCTTCACAGTAAGGGTTGCCAGAATCTGGAATGGACTTTGAAGGGAAGTGGTGATTTCCCTTACCTTGGGGGTCTTGAAGGGAAGACTGGACCAGCATCTAGTTGGGGTCATCTGACCCCAGTGCTCTTTCCTGCCCAGGCCAGGGGGCCAGACTCCATGATATACTGAGGTCCCTTCTGACCCTAAATGTTTATGAATGTATACATAGATTTATATATTTTTATTTTATTTATTAAATAAATACATGTCCCGGGACCTGAAGAGGCCGGGAAGTCTTACCGGGAGACCAGGACGACGCGGTGGAGGGAGAGCCCGTGCGGCTTGTTAGCCGTGTCTACATACAGCTGCGGCCAGCAGCTGACGGTGATGTCAGCTGCCAGCTGGGAGATTTAAAAATGGCGGCTGCCAGTCCGGAGGCAGCAGAGGGAGAGGGGTACAAACGGCTGGCAAAGCCTTCCCCGACGATAGCCCAGCGGGACAAGAGCTGCCGAGCTGAAGTGCTGGAGAGTCCAGTAGCTGGGAGAAGAGGCAGAACAGCGGGATCACCAGCAGATAAAGCCCGCAGCGCCAGATCGGGTGAGCAGCGGAGGATCAAGACCACCCAGGAAGATCCCGAGCCGCAGAAAGTAAGTGCCATGGCGGAGGGTGCGGGAAGCACTGAAGGGGGGCGTAAGGCTGAAGGCTCGCCTGGCGGGAGAGAGATCGGGGCGGGATCGCCACCTAGAATAGAAGGCAGTGATCGAAGGATACAGGGACAGCACTATATATATATATTCATCCAGGAGATTTTACTCCTGGGGTTAGACCATAGGGGCGCTGGTGGTAGGTCAGGGAGGTAGGCCTTACAGAAGGATCACTTCAAAGAAGTACGCAGCTGATGGTGTAGGGTGACAGATCGGTGGTAGGAATTATACAGTACTATAGGGCTGGGACATCTATACCAGCGGGGAAGGAGTCTGACGGCCCATCACGGAGGAGGTGCAGGGAAGTGGAGACCACAGGTGGCGTGAGGCTGGAGTGTAGGGATGGCAGGAGCTCTGTATGTAACCGATGAGGCCAACCTGGGACACGGAGGGACCTGTGAACTAGCTCCACGCCACTGGGATAACAGCAAAGTCGTGGCAGGCGAGAAGCGGGGTTGGCAAATCTAGTAACACCAGTACTCGGTGAAGAGGGTGGTCACCAAAACAGGGTGCCAGATTACTAGGAGGGATCTACAAAGGCCCGTCAGGGACAATACACATATGCAGATAAGATTTCATAGATTTCATAGACATCAGGGCTGGAAGGGACCTCGGGAGATCATCGAGTCCAGCCCCCTGCCCAAAGGGCAGGAAGTCA
>NW_017728948.1:48343246-48358072 GCF_001723895.1 Crocodylus porosus
CTGCCGAGCCTATAAGGATGCTGCAGGTTTTTCCTCCCAAGGTGGAGAACCTTGCATTTTTCGGTGTTAAACACCATCAGTATGTATTACATAAATCAGGTAACGTTACAGAAGAAGACAGATTTTCTAGCACACCAAGGCAAAGACAAGACACCATGAAACATACCATGAAGCATTCTGGAAAGGCAGCTGGCAAGCCTTCAGGGAGGGTGTGGCAAAGTGGGGGTTCCTTGCTAGCCACAGAGCTAGCTTCCCGCCTGCCTCTGGGCATGCCGCCCACCTGTCTCTCCCACCGGACCTTGTTGGTAATTAGTTAAGTTGTTAATTAAGGTGGGAGGCTGCCTATTGTACACTCCAATATTGGGGGGGGGGCTATCCACAGCTCCGTTCCACCCCTACACCATGGCCCAAGCCTTGCATATGGCATCTCAGGCAGTTAGCTAAACCATCACCTTCTCCCATTAGCTGTGGCCCCCAACCATGAAGACCTTCGGCTTCCATAAGCCCTGGCCCCATCTCAAGCCCAGTTGGGACCCCGAGCTTCTGCGCTCTTCATGGGCATCCCTTGCAGTGGGCCCCTAGCCCTTTTGACACTTTGGTCCTGGCCCCAACATTGACCAATAGAGTACCTCAGTGGGTGTCACAAGCCAGCTGGGCACTGTGAGTATTTCAATTTAGTTGCAGACTGACGGAGCACTGCAACTTTATTAGCCACTGGGCTATTTTGGTTCAGGATTGAGGAAGCGATATTGGGAGTGAAAGCAATGACAAGTTTAACTTATAAAAAAAGAATAAATTTTATGACAAAAGATATGGTTTGCACATATGGCAGTTAGTAAAAAGGTTAAACTAATAAACAGACAACATAACAATACAGATTAAAATTGACAGTGATAATAAAACAGATAAAAAAATTAACCAAGAGTTTCCCCTTGGTTAGTAACTTATCGATAGTTCTTCAGTTAAAAGATGCACATCAAGCTGATTCAGTGAAGTCAGATGTCTCTGAACTAGGCAGTCGGAAGGAAAATCGGGGGAAGCACCTCAGTCAGAATTTGGTCTTTGCTTTCACAGGGAGTAAGAGAGATCCATGAAGGTAAGGGACAGCAATGATCCTTCTGTTCCATCCTTCCCGAGGGTTACTCTGACATGCATATTTTTTTATATCCTATTTATGCTAATTTAATAGTTATATAGCCAGTCACAGTGTTACTTTATAACTATTATCCTATAGGGTTAAAAGGTGTTAGAAATCATAATAAGTTACTGCCCAAGCTTGAGTTTACTCAATAAGTAAATTACACCACATCACTTTGGGGTTTGAAATTAACATGTTCCTACCTAAGTTCAACGCAATATATTAATTATATTTTGTGATTACATTCATTAGGTTTTTTTTACTGTTTCTAAGTAAAATTTATAAATCAGCTATGTTTGCAATTATAATTTTTAGTTCTGCTTTTTAAAGTTCATGCTGTCTGGAGATTAATACAAAAAGCTATATATAAATCTTTTTTTTAGACAGACAGGGAACTGCTTCATCAGACAGTTTGCAGATATCTCAAAAAGCAAAATTTTTGGTTAAAGCTGCCTGTTTGACCTTCCTGGTTCTGGCCACCACAAGTGGGTTTTTTGCCTCCTGCCTGCACTTATGAGTTGGGGTCCCCCATTTCCAGCTCAGGTGCTCCTGGAAATGTGCCTGGCCCTGCAGAGTCACTCCCCCAGCAGGCTCAGGTGCCTTACGTGACCTACTTTGCTCTGATGTAATCTGGCCCACCTGAAGGTGAGGGCTGGGGTTAAGCCGCCCCTACTTACTTTTCACCATGGTGATCACTGGCCTGGCATTTCTTGGGGGCTTCCATTCCACTGAGAGCCCCATCAGGCCACCCACTCCTGGCAGAGTGCAGTTTTAGGTCATTCCCAGGACCAGGAGCCTTCAAAACATTCCCTAAAACTCCTGCCCTTACCTCCAGGATGTTCCAAGCAGCTTTGGGGCCACCAGCAACCTGCTCTGTTTATATAGGCAGCCCTAGATCCAAAATGGCTCCCACAGTTAAGCACCTTCTGGCGTCTTGGCTTGGTCCTTCAAAGTGTCAGCCACTAACAGTGCCCTGCCACAGAAGGGAAGAAGAGGGGGTAGAGGGAGAGCTCCCCCCACCCCCCAAACTGAGACACAGCCTCTTTGCTACAGCAAACAGGCATGAGGCTTCCACTAGTTCTACAGGCAGCAAGGAGAGAGGAGCTGTGCCAGTTCCACTATCTGTGCCTGAGTATGCATCCTCTCCAAGAGCACCAGCCATAACCCCCACCACCACCACCAAGACAACAAGCAGCAGCACCCACATGACAGTTTCCTCCACCCCCATTTGACTTCCCATGCTGAGCCTTCAAGTGCCAGAGGAAGAGCTGGATCAGGATCTGAGTGCCATAGCAAGGGAAATTCTGGGGAAGGAGGGGGAATCCCTCAATTTCCCCTGTAAAGCCAGGTCTCCTTCCCCAGAAGGCACTTTGGAGGATGCTGAGGTAGAAGTTGTAGAGGCAAATGGCTCAGCTGAGTACACTCCTCCTGTTGCTGTGTCTCTGCCTGCTGAGAAGAGGGGAAAGGCAGCATCCATACATGCACCCGCACCCCAGAAGTGAGTGGGTAGCATGATCTGGGATCATTCTGAGCTAGCAGATGATCCCACATATGCTATCTGCTTGCACTGCTGAGCCCAAACCACATATGCACCATGATGAACAAAACACATATGCACCACAGGGATGCTGCTGCATCTCCACAGGCACCACCCCCTTGCCCTTGCTCCTCCTCAGCCTGGCACCAGTGGGGGTAACATGCCCAAAGGGAAGTCCCCATCTTGCTCCAAAGTCCCCATCCCCACAAAGCAGAGGGTGGCCAAGAACAGTGAGGGAAAGGAGGACAGAAGGCGGGGGGTGTTGCAAAAGCGAGCAAAATCACCCAGACCACTGAGGAGATGCTTGCTGTGGATGGCCAGTCCTTCTCCTTAGTTGAGTGGCCAGGGCTCAGGTGGTTCATGGCGCTCATGGCCCCATCATACCAAGTGCCCACATGCACTACCTTCAGCAGGATAGTGGTGCCCTCCCTGTATGAGGCATGCAGGTAGTACTTGAGGAAGGAACTGCACAAGGCAGGTCCACAGGTGGCCTTACAATTCACCTTGGATGTCTGGAGCAGCTGAGATGGAGATCATGCTTACCTCTCCTTCACAGGGCACTGGTGCAACCAGTCGGGCCATCAGTGGGCTCTCCTTCAAGCTGAGGTGCTGGATGAGTCCCACACAGCAACAGAGATCATAGGGGCCATGAACCAGCGTGAACTAACCTGTGGGTTCATGGTCACTGACAATGGGGCCAATATGGTTTAGGCAGTCTGTGATGCCAACTTTGTTGGCATCCACTGTGTGGCACACAAGTTCCACCTCATTGTCAGGGATGCCTTGGAGAGGGACAGAGGTGCCAGTGATGGCACCAGCACCACCAGCAAGCTCATTTCCAAATGCAGGAAGGTTACAGGTTACTTCCACTGGAGCTTCAAAGGAGGCAAGATGCTGTGGGAAAAACCGGCAGAATGAGCATCCCTCAGCACAAAATCATGCAGGATGTGGAGACTTGGTGGAGCTACACATACCTGATGCTTGAAAGGCTGGTGGAGCAACAGAAAGCCATCGATGAGATGGCCTTGCTTGGGGAGATTGGGATTAGTGGCCCCCTTAATGGAGCTGAGTAGGATAGCATCTCCCAAATCTTGGTGGTCCTTTTTTTGAGGCTACCAAGACCCTCAGTGCTGCCAATGCCCTCTTTGGGCAGATAACCCCTGTGGTGAGGAAACTTCAGAGCCAAATGGAGAGCTTTCAGGGGATTCATGTTCCTGGCTGGGGCAAGCTGGTTTCACCAGACATGGAAGAGAGGGATCCACTGTCCCATGCCAGCACGCCATCCACCAGCCAGTATCCACCTTCACTACAGGCACTGTCAATGTGAGCCAAGGGCATGGCTTCCATGGTGGGGTCCAGAGGCACAAGACCCCACCATCAGGTAGGTAGCACTCAGGCCTTGGTGGCTAACTATCTCACCGAAAATCTGGAGCTGCTGCTGTGCAACCCCCTTGGCCTACTGGGCAATCTGCAGCCAGATGTGGCTGGATCTGTCCACAGTTGCCTGCAAACACCTGTCCTGTCCACTGACTAGTGTTGCAAGACAGGGTGTTAAGCATTGGTGATGATGTAGTGACATCCCACTGTATCTCCTTGGATCCTGGTTTGGTGGAGCAGCTGGTGTTCCTGAAGGTGAACCTCCCACTGCTGGGGTTCTCCAAGCTCCAGGTGCAGACAAAGTGAATGCCACCCTCCTCACTACATCCACACATATTTCCTTTTTTCATTGTTTATAAAACCATTTAATGCCCTGCTCTCAGAGCTGGAGGGGGCACTCACTGCATCACCAGCTATCAGGGAAAGAACATGTCCCTGCTGAGCTCCCATGACAGACTAAACTTGGAGGTATAGGCTAGGGCTATGAGGAAGGAGGAGGCTCCAGGTCCTGTATATGGCCACTAAAACTGCACTCTGCCAAGGTCAGGGAGGCCTGGTGGGACTGCTGCTGGCATGGCAGCCCCAGGAAATGCCAGGACCAAGGATTCCCCTGGTGAAAGGGGATGTAGGTGCCATAATCTCCAGGCATCACACACATGCACATAGTCCTGGCTGGGGAAAGCCCAGACCCATCACATCTTTGACAGGCTTGAGGCTTGCTGGTTACAGTGGAGTTGTGAGGCTCCAGTGAGCTCAGCTTAGCTATCTGGGATACCAGCTTTCAAGCTGAAAAACCCTTTGTCAGGTTAAGTAAGCACCTGATAATTTGGTGTGTGTGCTGTTCCAGGATGGAAGGAATAGTAAAAAAGCCAGAGGCTCACATGCAATGCAGGCAAGAAAGCTAGTCAGTGTAAATGAAAATGGAGGTGTCAGGGGGTGAGGGACAGGCTAGGGTGGTAGGGAAGCGGGGTACCCTTGTCTGCCAGTGCTATGTCCTTAGACCAACAACCCTAGCATCTGTTCCCCATCAGCTGACCTGAAAGAGGCAGGGCCTTGGGCACATCTAAGCCCCAGGACTGGGGCTGGCAGGGAGAGTTCTTTGGCAGCTGCTGGAGAAGCAGCTCCTGCAGGAAAGAAAAGAAAGGCTCTGTGACAGTTTGGTTGCCTGAGATGGTAGTGCTACTGTGCTGCAGTGCACTGCTTATCTGCTGTTATTTAAAGTGATGGATGGAGCGGAGTCTGTAGGGGAGGAGGAGGCCTCACTGGGGCAAACTACCATGTCGTATAGAGGCTCCAGTGCCAGTGAGGGTATGCCTTAACACACACACAAAGTCAGGTCATGAGTTTTGCTGGTCAGCAGCTTGAGGTGCAGTTTCCCAGAAATCCATGTTCCTATCTCCTTGAAACCTGGCAGGCATCATTACCTCAGCAGGGGCTACCATGCTTGCTGTTTTAACCCAGTTGTGCCTTAACACACACGTGATACTAGTTTTGCTTGTCAGCACCTTGAGGTGCAGTTTCCCAGAAGCCTGCCTTGAAACTTGGTAGGCTTCATGCCTTCAGAAGGAGCTACCATCCCTGGTGCTTTAGTCCAAACCTGCCAAAAAATGGCAAAGATATAGGCAGTTTTTTGATTCCCCATTATAGCCTATGGGCAAAACGTCGAAACAGTGAAACAGTTTTGCTGAAACAAAATAGAATAGTGCTTCACAATGAAATGAAACACTGTCCCGTTGAAACAGCAAAATGGAAGTCGAAACAAAATGGTGGTGTTTTGCACAACCCTATTAAATGACTGTGCAGGAACTGGAGTTACTGTGCAGTAGTGTTGCTGAATGGCTTTTAAGTGACACTGACTGCACAGTAGCTCATTACTATTGTGGAGGAGTGTCACGTCATGCTTGCCCTGCAACGCTACTGCACGCATGCCATGTGATGCTACTGCATGGTAGTAATGAGCTACTGAGGAGTCAGTGTGCTGTGTGAATGCAGCCTCTACAGTTAACATAACTAAAGGGCTAAGATAATGGATTATTTAAAAAAATGTAATAATACAATGAAAGGGATTGCTGTGGACTCATGCATCAACAGATGGATACAGCCATGCATGTATTAAAAGGAGTGTGGCTTTTTTATCATTTAAAATTACAAAGTAGAAACTTGACAGAGCATATGATGTGGGAGGCAGGGAGTTATTTACTGTAAGATGAAGATTATAGAATGAGACAGATGAAAGAAAAATTAAATGGGGAATTATCCCTGATAGATTGAGCAGTTGTCTACATTTTATATATGTATAAATATATAGTTTGTGAAATAAAGTGAAAATATGTATTGCACATCTCTATTTGTGATATGCTATCTTTTGTTTTAAATATGACTAGGTCTAGTATATTGTGAAGATGAATTTAATCAGTTTACTCAATGAGCAATGGGAACTTAAATACTGAAAAAAACAGAAGTTTTCAGTTCCAATTGAATTTGTTTAAAAAATTAAATTAAAAAAAATTTAAATCAAAATATTCCTGATGGAGTCAGATTGCCTATGTGATATGCATTTTGATAGGACTGTTGTAACAGCTGATGTAATAATGAAACAGAGGGAACTTAAGACATGGCAATGAGAAAGACACAAAATTGTGGTGGACAATGGGGAGCCAAATTTAATTACAATACCTCTAAGGCAATTAAGAACTGAAATCACATTGATAAAGAGAATGTGATAATGCAATATTTAATGGTTCTGCAAATGAGGACACCCAAGTGCATTTGGACTGCAAAGGGAGCAACTATCCTACAAAATCTCCAGATAGCCCCATAGTGTCATCATCATCAGTGTAGCTAAAATGAGAAGACAAGGAAGTACAGTGTGAGTTTGTAACAGCAACTATGGGTGCCACAATTGGTATTGGCAGGTATGTTTGAAAAATCAATAATATATTTGTATTTAGGCAATTCCCAAGCCATATATTTTCTGGGCAGCATGAAAGAAAACATCTGTTAGAGGCAGTGCAGAGACTTTGCATTCAGGGTATGTTCTGTCTTTTATGCACAATTTGGTCTTTTATGTATATTATGAGACATTTATAGTTGTGCCTCACATAAACTGTGTTTCCCCTGTGGAATCTTGCATCGGGGTAGGTTATTGGAAGTCAGTAGCCATTACAACGGTAATTTGAGCTGGGACACAGTAATGGCATCATATTATGAACCAATAATGGGATTCCAATGTTTGTAGTACACTCTTGCAATGCATAGTAATGAGGAAAATTGCAAGTTTAAAATCAAACCTTAATTATTTGGATGATGTTCTAAATGTGAGTTTAGCAAACATTGACACTTGCCAAAAAACTTCAGGGATGATTCAAATCTTTTGGAATCATATTACTAAAGAAAAAAATCTTGACCTACCAGTGAACATTGGCTGGATATTAGCTTCAGTATGCATTGATTCAAACCACCTGAGCCAGTGGTTCAGGTGAGAGGACTGAAATCTCTGGATCTGCACACAGATTTATTCCTGTAAAGTAAGTGATATTCTGCCATTTGGCAACAACCACCATAAGAATGAATGCATGCCATCACTTTATCAAAAGTAGAAGGCAATGGGAAGGGGAAATGTTTTAAGTAAGAGCAGCTTGTTTAGAAAAAAATATAATGGAATAGCCAAATAGCTGATGTCACTAATTTTGGTAAATATCCTCCCTCGTGTGTGTTACTAAAAGTTTTAGATGGGAAAGGTTTAGCCCTTATTCACAGGGATTACGACATTGAAAAATCACTAGAAAGCAAATATTTTCACCAGAACACAAGTTAAATCTCCTTAAAGCACTTTACCCAGGTCTAGCACCCTCTAAAATGATATGGAGGCAGAGTTTTATCTCCTAGCAAGGGAGCAAGCATCATGTGTTGACTACTTAAACAGGGTGTAGTGCGGAGGTCTGAGAAAGCATAAGGTACTATTACTCCTGCCCCAGTACCATACAGTGGCCCGCATAATATTTTGTTACACCAGTAATATTTATGGATTTCATCAGTATTTATAATAGTGTATTTGAAACTAGAGTTAGGCTTACTGAAAACTTAACTACCTACTTTCTTTTACTTTTCCACTTCCTTTCCTCCTTTGTGCCTATGATTTATGAAACTTGTAATTAGAAAATATTGTTTTAGAAACTCTGGATATCATTCTAGGATTTTATTATCGAAACCAAATCTATATTAAACAATTGGTTTTCCTATTCTATTATGTTGAAGGCCAGTGCAGTTTTCTGTAGTTCCTGGGTGGGAGAGTTTAAAGGAAATTAGATAAATATTCAGAAAATATATTAGAATATGCAGTGTACAATGCATCTACTATTGATACATAATATGTTTACCAATCATTTTGTACAAGTCTCTGGAAAAACACAGAAGGCATCCTTAAGCTGAAGGAATGTTAGAAAGCTAGAGGACACAGGAAGGTAAATAAGCAAAAAGGAGATAGCCCATTATTCCTTAGCTCTTAAATGCTATTTTAGGTGTTTCATATTAGGAGGCCTCTAAAATTTCTTCATTCAAAGTTTCATTTTAGGCTGTGTTAACTAAACCTTTGAAATGAATGGAAACAAGTCCGAGACAGTGACTCTCGCAGGCAAGGAGTGTTGACATATAATAGAATGTCCGTTTTATTCAACTAGTAAATTAACACACTTAGGCTATATATTAGTACTCTTAGTGAAATGCCGTTTACAGTCAAAGTTAACAAGGTTTTGAAAATTCTGAACATAGCTTTGGCTGAAGGCCAGTTAAATGAAAGTGTAATCAAATATTAAGGTTTTGTAATATTTCTAAAGTTTACATGTAACACTTTTATACAGAATTTCTACTAAAACTTATTGTGTGGTACATCGGGCATGTCTACAAATCACCCTACATTGCCATAGCAACGCGCTACATCACCGTACAACATGCTGCAGGAAAATAATGATCATGTGAGTTTACACATGACTGGCAGCTACTTTGCTGGAATGGCACACTTCCCCATTTTATCGCACTGCTATGGGGAAATAGCAGCTAAAACTAACCGAGTGCCACATGCATGGCACAGTACAGGTGGTTACTGAGCATGGTGGGTGGTTACTGTGCACAATGCAGGAAGGGCAGTTATTGTGCTGTGCTCTAGTATTTTGGAAGTACTAAAGCATAGCACAGTAACAGCATAGGGCAACGTGTAGACGAGCCAACTGAATACCAAAATGTAGGATTTTTCATCACCGACCAATAAAATTGTTATGGTTTTAAGCAATGAGTTATGGTTATGGTTTTAAGCTAAGTCCTCTTTGTCTGGCAATAAAAAGAGGCCCTAACATGGGTAAAAGTTACAATTTCTCCAACCTAATGTGAAACTGGAAAAAATTGTCAGACTGGAAAAAGCTTTTAATGTATTTTGAGAATAACAGGGAGAATGGAAGATACTGATCCCAGTTTGAAACTTGAGGGTTAGGGAATTTATATTATGTATTACTTATAGCATTATATATTTAGAATATTACAGTAAGATATGCATAAAAGCCCATCATTACAAAAAACCCCATCATTTATTATTAGGGCTACACAAGTTTTCACCATTTTTCCTTACTTCCCTTGTACATCATTTTTAAAAGCAGATTTTAGACTCAACTCAAATCAGAAATATATTCATAATATTCAGAAAACATAATTTTTATAGCAACATTTTGCCACTGTATTTTCAGCTGGGCTGTGTCAAGGCTGTAACAACGCCTATTTTTATGGCAATTCCTTCCATTGCATTATATAGCAGCTTCAGTCTTATCCTCCGTCAGTTCAAGCATGTAACCTTTTTGGCCGGAATGAAATAATTACGTGCAGTTTAGAATGCAAGAAAGAAGGGGGCTGAACAGGGAGGAGAACTATAAAAAATGGTTATTTGCACAGCCTGACTTTTTCTTAACCAGAAAATATAAACTTGGAAACAGGGAAGTCATTATCTTGTTATCATCTGGAACTTTAACATGGCAGAGGCGTTGTTATGAGCTAACATCCAGCTACTTTTTTTTTTATGCCTGTTTTCATTTTACCGTTGTATATTGCTGATGTAGTAGTCTGGTCATGTTTCACATCTTAAATACACAACTAGCTGAACTGCTCCCATGCCACTGTATAATTACTGTATATCAGACAAATAACTACCTTTGTATCTTACATATACACAAGCATGCAAACATCTACACATACACACACACATACTACACTTATAAGCAGGGATCCTGGTTTTCTCTGATAAAAAATCCCCAATTTTTGGATTAAGAAGTAACCCAAAATCCACATTTAAGGGTTATGTTAGCATCCTAAGTGTTGCATCTACCCTATGGCAAAGCCATGAAATTTTGGGTTTATACTCAACAAGACTTGCAGGCTCACCAAGCAATATAGCCGATGGATAGCTGTATCTGCCAACTTATGCTGAAATGGCATTCTCTGAATGTTGAATTGCCTTTTGTAAAGAACATGAGGGCACTGGTGTCTCAGTGTCAGGAATCAATCAAGTTCATGCTTAGATCGAGCTTAACTCCTGTCACCATCATTGATAATGCACAATGAACAAAGTTGCAGTATTGCCATTGTTGCAAAGGCAGCAGGTGATAAAAAGAAATGCAGGCTGTATGTGGGACAACTATTTAATGGGGGTGTGTGAATTTCTCCAGCTGTTTTATTTCAACACTGTTTTGACCATTTTGAACTCAAGACAGAGAAATTGAAATGAAACAAAGGGCTTTGATATGGCCTCAAAATGAAACAAGGCCAATCAAAAAGTTTTGAGTTTCAAAGCAGAAGCCAGGTGCTGGGAGGCAGGGGAGAGCCAGGGCTGTGCTGTGAGCGGCTCTGCAGCCCCATGTGGCTCAACCTGGCAGAGAGCACAGCCCTGGCACTCCCTGCCACCCGTCTCCAGGCAGTGCTCTGTGGGGCTGGCGGAGCCAATGGGGGTGCTGCACCGGCTCTGTCACCTCCCGACATTGGGCTGTGCTCTAATCAGCTCCACCAGCCCCATAGAGCCTAGCCCAGTGGCAGGAGGTGGGCAGAGCTGGCGCTGCACTTTGCCTCCTGCCACTGGGCTGAGTTCCATGAGGCTGGAGCCGCTGGGAGCTGAGCCCGGTGGAGGGAGACAGAGTGTAGCACTGGGGCAGCATGCCATCTCCCTCCACTGGGCAGCAAGCTGCTGGCCACTGAGCCAGTGGAGGGAGGTGGCATGCAGAACCGGCAGTGCACACCACCTCCCTCCACCGAGCAGCTCCACTAGGGCCCTAGCAGCTTGCTGCCCAGTGGAGGGAGGCGGCATGCAGCACCAGCCCAGCGCTCCACCTCCCTCCTCTGGGCTCAGCGCCCAGCAGCTCCCAGCCCCGTGGAACTGAGCCCAGTGTGGGGAAGCAGAGCGCAGTGCTGGGGCTGTGCTCTACCTCCCTCCCCTGGGCTCAGCTCCCAGCACTGGTCCCAGGTGGCAGTGGCAGCCTTCCACCCACACCCCTGGGGAGGCTCTGCCAGACTCCTCCGGGGGTGCGGGCAAAACTTGAAAAGCTTCAAAACAGCAAAATTGTTTCAACAAAATGAAACAGAACACTGCTTTTGAAATGAAACTAAACACAAAACCAAACACTTGTCCATCGAAACATCAAAACAGAAATAGAAGCAAAACTGCTGTTTCTCATAGCCCTACTATTTAGCCACCAAACAGACCTGTGTTAGGAAAGTTTTCTGTTAGACCAAAACAGATAGCTCATCAGAAACAGGAGTTGGGTTAGTATAGCAAGAGGTTCATTATGTGCTTCAGGGGGAGGAGAAAAACATATAGGGACTATTTATAGGGACTTACCCTTCACTTGCTCACAGATGAGCTGCCACTTCTTTCTTATGTCCTCAAGTCATTCAAGGCACTCAATTTATCCCTATGTATTTCCTATTGTCTATCCCAATCAACTGCAGATATGTCTCATTCAGATGCTCTGTCTCCTCCAAAGCCAGGGGACACACCTGCCACTTTCTGACCCTGATATTGCTGTTTCTCTGGGACAGCAGGGGTGCATCTGGCATGATAGACTGACAGATAAAGGCATGCGTTTTGAACTTTGATGCTATATGCCAAGGAAACAATAAGGTCTTTTGCATAGCCTCCCAATCCCTGCCAGATTATGGGTTACATATCTGAAGACATCTGTGTCTTTAAGGACTGTTTTGAAAATCTCATTGTAGGGGCTGCTTATAAGTTACTCGACCTACAGTATGTGTGAACATTGGCTAGAAGATATAATTAAACACCTAATTTTTCCTTTGTTTCCTTCTTGCCCTTTCATTTCACATAAACCATGTTTTATAAGTTCCATTCAAAGATAAACAAATGTGGCATCATCCCCAGATTTGCAGCTGGTTTCTTTAAAAAAAAACTTACAGGGAAGAATAAAACCTGCATTTGGAGACTGCTCTGTTGCCATAACTAGATTAGAGTGCAGAGGTGGGGGTCGGGAAAACACTGTTACTTGGCAGGCAGTGGTGGGAGAACCCATTGCAACCAGTGACCTTGAAGACCAGTACAGGGGTGTTACTCTTAGATGTACAGCTCTAACACACACTGTTATAACTGAAGATTGGGGTAGGGGTGTACTGTCTATGCCTTGCCAATGTGGAAGTCAGTGACAAGTGAAGGGAAAGAATACAGTGGTGAGAAAAGGCAGGGAGATGGTGGGGGGAGGTGTTCTGGTATTCCTACAGGGCAGAATAGAATCACACTTAGTTGCCTATGTTCACTTACATGTCTAATAGGTAGAATATTAGGTCTGACCTTGTCTCTACTTTCTCCAGTAGGGCTAGGGCTCGCTAGAAAGGGAACACTCTAGGTTCTCCCATTCTCATAAGAAATTGGCCCCTTCTACTAATCTAGCAGCGTTGGTTCCAGTAAGCATTATAGTGTCTCCAGAGCATAAAGTCAGGATGCTGTCCTAGCTAGATGCTAAAGGCTGTTCTGATGGGTTCAGGGATGTTGTTTAGATCTTCCCTGAGGATTTTAGTGTACTGGTCTATGACAAGCCATTAAGCCTAGGAATGGAGGAGCTGGCACTGGTATGTGTTTTCTCTGCCCAGATATTCTTCTTCTCTCTTTTTACCCCTCCCAAAAACCCAGTGTGGCACTGAGTTTAAAAATCTGGCCCTGTACTCTCAAGTGGAGCTGACAAAAACACCAGTGATTTACCTTACATTTCCTTAACCTGTCTGAGAAACATGATACTAGTTTAGAAATTGGCATTCAGGACTGCAAAACAATGTGTATCCTGGCAGTCAGTAACATCAGAATGTAACATACAGCATTCAAGCTGGAAGATCCAAGAGGTTCACTGATTCATTTTTAAGGTCCAGTGCACCAGGAGGGCAAAGTCCTATTCAAGTCCACAAGACACTTCCCAGATAGGAAGAGCCACATGAAATGACAGGGCAGGGTCCTAAGTTGACAATCCTTCTCTTTTTCTCCTCACTTTCATCCTAAGTTACAGAGACATAAACAGTTGCTAAGACAAGACAGGAAAAAGACAAGAATAGCATAATTAAATGAGGTTTAAAAGTTTTGAAAAAGAGTTCCACCAAGCAAGAATATACAATGTGAAAGGAATAAATGTAACATACAGATAGGTCTGGCTTTACACACATGAGTAGGCCCATTGACTCATACAAAGATTTTTTAATCTTATTTTTTAATAATGTTTAAAGCTAACCATTCTAGGGAACAGCAATAACCATGCCAGAGAGCCACCAAACACTACATTTATGCTGCACTCTTCAACTGCACAAACCCCCTTTTTGTCACTTTCAATTGTCTTGGGGCAGGAAATATCTCTTTAAGCATAGCTTTGCATGCCAAACATACAAATAACAATGATGGGCAGGCACGGTCATTTAGTAGGCCTGTACAAAGTGGCTAGTATTCACTTTGAATTTGGATTCAGCCAATATGGGGGACGGTGATTCAATTCAGTGATTCGAATCACTGTCCTGAATCAATTTGGCTGAATCTGATTCAGAAATTCAGCTGCTGCCGAATCTCTGAATCACGTAGTCCCATCCCCCGCTGGCTCTCCTAGCCCCCGCAATGGCTGCCTCGCCCGCTCCAGCTCCTGGCACTTTATAAAAAACAAACCTAACTCAATGGGTGCTGCTGGGTGGGGGAGTGATCCCTGCTGCGCCTGGCTGCCCCATGCTGCATAGGGGGCTCTGCACAAGCCCCCAGCCTCCCCCCACTGTCCCAGCCAAAAGCCCCCAGACTCACTGGTTCCTGTCCAGTGGGGGGATGAATCTCTTCTGAATTGAATCAGCACCCAAAGCTTCGTAGAGCCCTATCATTTAGTAAATCAGCCCATGCTTACCAAATCATTAATAATTTCCTCTGAAACTTCTTGGATGACTGGGCTCTGCATTCCAGCTGGGCTTGGTAACTACTCTGAGTAAATAGAAGGAACTCTAGTGAAGGAAGGGACACCTCCAGGAGCCACCAGTCCTGCAACTATCTTAGAAAGTAGGCCATGAAACCACTGTGATGACAAGGTACTGATGACACTGGGGAGATACTACTGCTGACATACCCATAAGTGACATACCCACTTATAGGTGGCCATCAGATCACCCCTGAGCCTACGCTTTTCCAGGCTAAAGAGTCCCATGTCTCTCAGCCTATCATCGTAAGATCTGTTAAGCTTCTCCACATCCTTTTTGAATTGTGGAGCCCAAAACTGGA
>NW_017728948.1:48358608-48359885 GCF_001723895.1 Crocodylus porosus
ATAAATACATATATATATATATAAAATATATGTGTGTGTGTGTGTGTGTGTGTGTGTGTGTGTGTGTATGTAATGAGGTGTCCATGAGCAAACACAATGCTCCATTTATCTATCTATGTGTGTGTGTGCATAATTGACAACTCATTTACATAAACCCCAAAAAACTCATTTCAACACCACTTTACATTAGGACTACTGACTTCCTCATACCTGCATGCCTGATCTTAGGTTCAATCAGGTCAACATAATGTCCCCATTGACAATATTTATTCTACCATAGGACAAGATCAGAATTTGTTTCCCCCAGCTAACAGAACCACGAACAATAAGCAGGGTGATATATGCAGTACAGAGTTTGTCAGATAAAGTTGACTTGGTAGAATTACAGAATTATTGGGTGAAAGGAACAGGGCAAGGTAGCTTTGACTTGTTTGGATTTTGGCAAAACTTTTAGTTCTATTCTGTATTTGTAAAACTAATCAAATTTGTATTGTGTAATGGGGACTGGAAACTGTAACACAATTAACAATAGCTAATGATAAGCCCCAGGAGAGGCTCACTTAGGCCAAGGGTTAGTGAAGAACTAGTTAGGGAACGTCTGGAGGGACTGGATGTATTCAAGTCAGCTGGTCCGGATGATCTCCACCCTAGAGTACTGAGGGTCATTGCAGGTCCCCTGGCAAGGCTTTACGAGCATTTGTGGTGCTCCGGTGTGGTGCCAGAGGACTGGAAGAGGGCCAATGTGGTTCCCATCTTCAAAAAGGGGTGGAAGGAGGACCCAGGAAACTATAGGCCAGTTAGTCTTACCTCAATCCTGGGCAAGCTTTTTGAGAAAATTATTCTGGCGCATATCCACGAGGGGACAGCAGGGGAGATTATGCTTAGGGGCAACCAACACGGGTTCATTAGCGGTAGGTCCTGTCAGACCAACCTGGTGGCCTTCTATGACCAGATCACCAAATCCTTAGATGCAGGGGTAGCAGTGGACATAGTTTCCTGAACTTTCGGAAGGCCTTCGACACTGTCTCGCACCCCATTCTCATTAAGAAACTGGGGGGCTGTGGTGTCAACACCCACACAGTCAAATGGGTTGCCAACTGGCTGGAGGGTCGCACCCAGAGAGTGGTGGTGGATGGGTCATTTTCGACTTGGAGGGATGTGGGCACTGGGGTTCCACAGGGCTCGGTCCTCGGGCCTGCACTGTTCAACATCTTCATCAGTGACTTGGACAAGGGGGAAAAAAGCACCCTGTTCAAACTTGCTGATGACACTGAGAT
>NW_017728948.1:48360580-48367990 GCF_001723895.1 Crocodylus porosus
TAGATGATCTACTCAGGTTCCTTCCGACCCTAGAAACTATGAAACTGTTCCTACTGCATTTCTACAACAAAATCTGGAGTACTGCTTGCTAATGTGCACCTCATTACAAGAAAATTATTGACAAATTGGAAGTAGTTTAGAAAGCAACAATAAAATGTCTGGAAAGACTGACTTATGTAGACTCCACTGAGTCAATTTTACTTGGTGTGGCAATATTTTACATTAACCCACAAATCAGATTTACTTATTTAAATTTAAACTTTCATCCTGGGAGTTTCACAAGGGCTCTGCTTTGACTTAACTCTTACTGATGTTGATAAAGGCTTTATATTTGACTTCAGTAATAACAGTGCTATTTAGGAAAAATCATACTCAGATTTCGATGCAGAAGGCAGAGAGAGCATGCTTTTAAAATTCTGATGTTAAAAATCAAGTTTTGACCAGTGTTGAATTTGACCCTTTGATTGTGTAACAGGAATTTATTAGCTCCTTGTTACAAAGAAGGGGGAAATCAGCAGAGAAGTTCCTTGTATTTTTTCCAAGTCCCCCTCCCCCTCCACCCCACATAAGATGTGGCAGAGATAAGGACTGCAGGCTGCAAACACAGGAAGTACTAAGTAGTAACCAGTAACTCATTAACTTTAAAGGCAGGAACCAGGGGCAGATCATTCATCAGAAAGAAGGTGGTCCCCTGTGAACAGATGAAGAGCAGGGATTGCCCATAGAAGGTGGAAGGCCAGGGGTAATGATGCTTAGCCCCACCAAATGCAGCTCCACTGGTCCAATGCCACTGCCACCATAGTGCCACGCCCAGCATCCTCACCACGCGCCAGCCTTACGACAGCCTTGAGAGAGGAGGGGTGGTCCTATACCACCCTGTACTACACCCTGCTTTCTGCCCTGCACCACCCCCTGCACCATCCCCTGCACTTCCAGCCCTTCCAAATAATATTTTCTCTTGCCCCTGCTGCGATTGCATAGAATGAGAGGTAAAGCTGGAACCACCTCCACCCAGCCGGCGAGGATGAAAACCCAGAAGCCAGGTCTGGCACAGTGGGCCTAGGCATAAGGATCCAGCTTGAAAGGGGTGGACTCCGAGAGGGCTGAAGGCCTGGCAAGGGTGAAGAGGGCTTGAGAAGGCCCAATGTTGTCTTGGGACAAGTTGGCCATTAGAGTGACTCAACAGTAGGGTTACCATATATCTAGGTTTTCCAGTACATGTCCTCTTTTTGGGTCATCCCATCTCCATTTGGGCATTTTTTAAAATATCAGCAAATGTGCAGGATTTTGTTCTGCCTCTGCTTTCTCAGCAGTTCTTGGATTGCTCCAGTGAAGATCTGCTTGGGGCTATGGGCAGTGGGAGAAGGTGATTGGAGGTCGGGGCATCATGTGCCCTGAGCGTGGGACCCAGAAGCTGCAGGCAGGTAAGTGTGTGTGTGTGTGTGTGTGTGTGTGTGTGTGTGTGTGTGTGTGTGTGTGTGTGTGTGTGTGTGCGCGCGCGCATTCCTGCCAGTGCTAGGGCTGCAGCAAAGCAGGAAGGTGCGGGAAGGGGAGAGGAGGATTCTTTTGGGCAGCAGAGCTGCAGCGGGGCAGGGGGCTGCAGGTTGAGAGTGAGGGGCACTGGCAGGGGGCTGTGGGTTGAGAGTGAGGCACGGCAGCATGGCTGGGGGGCAGAAGGCTGCAGGTCAGGAGTGAGGGGCACCAGCAGGGCTGGGGGGGGCAGGGGGCTGGGGATTGGGACTGAGGTGTATCAGCAGGGAAAGGGGAGCTGCAGGATGGGAGTGAAGGGCACCCACATGGTCTGTGGGGCAAAGTAATGTGGGTGAGGCATCAGGAGCAGCAGGACTGTGGGGGTGGCTGTGACTTAGGAGTGAGGAGCAGGGGTAGGTCACGGGAATATCACTGCCCCCCCACACAATCATATAACTCCTCCCACCCTACTCCCTCCTTCCCCCCACAGGTGTTCTCTTTTTTGAAACTGGAAATACGGTAACCCTACTCAACAGTAACATATGCAAGGCATGGCTGTGGCTACAGAGAAGGCCGGAGGCCATGGTCACAGCCATTAAGGCACCTGGAGCCTAGGCATCATGAGAAACAGCTCACCCTATGGGAAATATCCCTGAGCCTTTTTTTAACGATTTATTAAATAGCACCAAAGCGTGGCAAGGAAGCAAGGAAGGAGCACTCAAGTGCAAAGGCAGGCTACAGGGCAGGTGCTATCATGTCACTTGATTCCAAACCTGCTGCAAATTGGAAATATGCAATCAAATCAAAGGTAACCATGGGGAAAGGTATAATAGGGGTATTTTTCTAGATACAGTCAAGCACAGTTATACCAGTGATGAGTAAGGAAAAATTAATACACAAATGAGAACCTAGTTAACTGTTTCACAAATATGAATAAAGCATATTTATAATAGAACATGAAGCCTCCATTAAATAATACCTCATTTATTTTTTTCATCTCAAATAAATGGCTTTAAACTATTTCTCATTTTATTGTTTAGTATTATTTATTTATGAAGGAGCTTCTGACTACAGGAAGTCTAGTGTTTTTCTCTTCATTTTGAGGTATATTTGGCTTCATTTAGGTCTCAGAATTTAAAAAATGTATATATTCACTTTCCAGACAATTATTACATAAATTTGGAGTGATTATCAATCACAGACGTGTCATCAGTAAGTAGAAGAAAAGCTGGGAGACATTTTAAGGACTTTTAAAGAGAATGTGGCCTTGATGTTGCATGTTGATATGCTTTATTAGTGTTTAAAAGCCTGTGTAAGAGAAATTTCTTTTCCCAAATATTGGCCTCTGTCTTGCAAGGTTCATAGTCTTGATGCAGGAATAGAACTGTCAACTGGGTAAGATGGATCTACAGAGGTTAAATTTTCCCCTGCATTTTAGGGCTTTCTGCCACCGTGGCATATATCAGTGGTGACTAACCCACAGGCCACAAGTGGCACAGAAATATGCTTTGTGTGGTATGTAGCAGATCCTGCAGGGAGAGCACAAAACAGAGCGATAGATCAGGCAAAGGAAAGAGATCAGAGTGGCACTTGGGGAAGGAGCAGAGCTTTCCAAAAAGGTTGTCATCCCCCCTGCCCCGGTCCTCCCCGCCAATATAGACAAAACTTCAGATGGGAAAGGGAATAGACTTAAGCCTCCTCAAATTCCTCCAAATCCTCCGTACCACAGACAATAATATTTAACTCTACTGTCTTTCTCTTCTTGTATCACCTCCTCAGGGATTATTATAACCTAAGGGCTATTGGACCTTATCAATACACTAGAGTCTAATACTAACAGTAGTGAGCCTACTGGTCTGTGAGAGTTAAAGGTATGTTTAAATGTTATGCTGGGTCAGGGCCAGAATACTCAGCACTTACTGGAAATGAGCCCACAAGGATAAAATATCAGTTGCTGTCTGTGAGAAATTTACCATATTGCTATGTTTATCATGAACACGATATCAACAGAGAAATTAGTTTTAATTTCAAAATGAGTTCACATACAGCAGGAGAAAATGGGCATCGTTTGGATCATCAATGTATAGTTTCTATATCCCATCTCATATAAATCTAGCCAGGTAGAGTAACGATGAGAAAGGTGGGGTGTTCCGGCCTATATTGCTCTTAGATAACATTTACATGAAATGCGTGTGGCATACCTGAGGAGACACTCTGTTATGCAGCACTGAAATATTTATGTGAGACAAACCCATTTAAGGAACCGATTTGCACAGTATTTCTCTGACTCCAGTGAGAGCTGAGAAAAATGTCGCCTTACAAAGTTGAATGTTGGGTTCTTTAAGAATCAATCAATACTTAGTATAGTAATGAGTTACGTGAATGTTAAACAACAATAGATAAAACAATTGTTCCCCTGCTTTCAGAATTAGTGTTGTTTCAGAAGGCAAACAGACCATTCATTTCCTGTCAATGCTCCCACTTTGTTTACATTAGTTTAATTTACTGCTTGTTCCTCATACTAATCTATTCTTGTATAAATTCCCACAAAGAATTATATTACACTGTTTTGAATTATTTCCATTTAGATCATTCAGAACTTCATCCCGTATTGTCAAAAGCATATTGTACATATAATTTCTGGAGCTTCATCTGTTCATTTCTTCAGCAGTCTTTTCTCTAAATATGCTCCATCGGATAGCATTCACTTGGTCTTTAGTCAGGTAAAATTCCTGGTTAAAATGAAATGGGAAATTTTCATGAGCAGTTATCAGCAGGAATCCAGGTTTTCCATTTCCTGTGGAAAAAACACAGTAAAATGTAGATTTACCCCTTTATCAGAGGAAAACATGGATTTCTCATTTGATCAGAGAAACCCATGGATTTTGCAGATTTGTAACAAGCCCTCTACAGACTGGCAGAGTTGGCCTCTACAGTCTGGCAGGGGCTGGGAGGGAGCGGGAGAAGGGTGTTCAGGCAGGGGCCACCATGTGCATGTATATGCACATGGCTGCCAGGCAGCCTGGAGAGCAATTCCCATAGGTAGGTGGCAGGGGGGATTGAAGCCCCCATAAGGAGGGAGTTAGTCAAGGCTGCAGCTGGGGCTGCTGCCCAACCAGGCAGTGCATGGGGCTTGGGGTCTAGGGCTGCACTGCACGGCTGCAGGAGCCTGGCGGGGAGCAGGGCAGGGTCACAGTTGACTCATCGGGAAGGCTCCCCACTGCTGCATACAATCCCAGGTGGGGCGGGGGGACCTATGTCCCCCAGATCTGTGCACAGAGTAGGGATGGGATGAGCTGCCTGCTGCAGGCTTGGGATCCCCCCTTGCTGCCCTCCCCCAGCACCTCTGCAGCCCAGTGGGTAAAACTCAGTGCTGCAGGGAATGGGGGGTGCACACAGGAAAGCTGCTTGCCACTGTGAACTCCACATTACCCTGGTGATGCATCCCCTGTGGCATGGGGTTGTCCCCTCACTGTTGAAATGCATGCAGGGGATGCATGGCAGGGCAGTGTGGAGGTCGCAGCAGCAAGCAGCTTTCCTGTGTGAGCTCACTCTGTCTTGCAGCACTGGGTTGTACCTGCTGGGCTGCAAAGGCCCTGGGGGAGGGCAGCTGGGTGAGAGCCCAAGCCCTCAGTGGGCAGCCCGCATCCAACCCCGTCCCCAGTCTGTGCACAGATCTGGGGGGCACGGGTCCCCCCTGACCCCCAAGAGTGCAGAGTGGGGGGGACCTGCCCCCCCCCGACCTGAGCCCACAGCAGGTAGCAGTGGGGGAGCTGGGTTCTGCTGTGCTGTGGCAGCCACTGCTTCCTGTGGACTCAGGTCCCTGTCCCCAGAGCCCTGGTAGCTGGTGGCCCCCTCTGGTAGGGCTGGGAGGCAAGGGGCACCAGTAGGACTGTGGGGGCTGTGGGAGGGCTTTAATTTTAATCATGGATTTGCAGGTTTTTATCAGAGAATTTGTGATTTTTTATATCAAGGAAAACCAAGATCCTTGGTCATCAGATAAGGAATGAAGAATCAAATATCCTACAAGTAGCTTAAAGCCCATAAGTGATCTCATGAATTTATCAAATAACTTTCTTATGAAGCAAAATAATTAGAAAATGTTCCACGCCTAGTTCATATACTGGTATTAATTATGAAGTATAGTTATGCATTTACCTTCCCCTGTTTTTCATTATATAACTCATTTCTATGAATAAACCAAATAATTCTCTTGTTGCTCCTTCTCACTCTTATTTTGATTTATTGGTCCCTCTTTGGGACTAATGCTCCCCTTTGTGGTATGCAATGTAGAAGAGACAAACCAGAGTAGGATGTTGGTGGCAGAAGGGCATGTGAGTGGCTACATGGTAAAATTCCTGTCATCACTTTTCCTCGTTTGTGTTCTGTCATATGGCTTATCTGAGGAAAGTAAATTCCAGAGGATGAGAAGTCAGGGAAATCGCTGGTCAGCTATTCCCTTGATTTTTAACTTGAAGGTGTGTACTTCTCTTCACTTTTTCTCACTGTGGTGCATGCAAAGTGGAAACTAGACCTGACAGACCAGATAGAAACAGGTTTTAGGAGAATCACAGACCAAGGCTCTAGCCAAGCTGGAAACTGTCTTCTACAAACCAATTGTGCTAGCCCATACTGGAAGCTCCCCTTTCAGGATATGCACCATAGCTGCATCCCAGACTCGGCTTCTTTAAAGGAACACTATGACAAAGCAGCTGAGAGATGCAGTTAGCTGTGTTAATCTAAAGTTAGGCAAAAGGCAGGTTAGATCTGATCTATCCTGTCCTTCCATCCTTTTGAATGCCTGGAACTTGGCTCTATGTGGCAAATGATTTCTGTAAAAATACTTACGATACAACCAATTGTAAAGTATGGGCCTAGTTCAGGTAGAAAGGGAATGTCCATAGAGCAGGAGGTAGTAAATCTAATGAAGTGTGTGTAGGTTATACCACTAAAGCAGGTAAAATTTTCAGGCAGTGTATTACGGGGTGGCTATGTTAATGTAGGGTGGGCTAACTGCAACCAGATCTCTGGACAGTGCACACAACATTTTGTCAATTGCTGATTTTTGTCTGTGTGTACATACCCCAATGATACCAACCAAAAAGCAATATGAAGGCAGGTGCTGATAGTTCATCTAAAACTCCTAGTGTCAATTGCCCATTTGTCTTTGAAAAACATCTTTATGGTTCACTACACTGGCTGATTGGACAACGCTGAATGTACTTGCTGACAGTTATTATGAATGGGCACTTCTTGCACTCTGTATGCTAATACGTTTGACTTTGTACTGTGTCCTACATTGTAGGCTCTTTTTTTGCTAACTCTTGATTGCATTCAAGCTGGCAATACCCATACCAGCACCATTTTCCTTGTGCCTATCCATTCCTCAGCTTCTCTCGCACTTTCATACTTCAGGTGGTCTCTAATTTTGTGGTTCCTTCTATGTTTTGAATTTAGCACTGTGATTTCAGTGACAGAAGAGATAAACACTTAAGTAAAAGAATGATCATAAGAATGTCCTTAATAACAATTGAAAAAGAGAGGAGTTTTACAGAAAATTCGATATAGGATGAAAATTGCATTCAGATAGCAGAAAAAAGGAATGAAATACTCGATGGCCTCTGGTAAATAAGGCAATGTAATGCATCGTTTGACCCCAGTACTCTTTCCTGCCATGGCAGGGGGTTGGACTAGATGATCTACTCAGGTCCCTTCCGACCCTAGAAGCTATGAAACTATCAACACTGTTTGTTACAGTGAGCCAAATTGGTGGTATTAGCCCGTGAAATACTGGCTGCCTCTTGTGAATTTCTGAGCACTTCCTAAAAAAACATTTGAAGGCACTCAGTGGGTGTATCTACACATGCAATCAATACACACAAATAAACTCCGGAGCTTATTGCTTTCACCCAGGGAGGATGGAGGAGGCGTGGTGGGGGG
>NW_017728948.1:48368090-48376063 GCF_001723895.1 Crocodylus porosus
GGGCGGGGGGGTCAGGCTGGGATCAGCCTGGCAGTCCAGGGCTGCTCCAACAGGGTTCCACATTGCTGCAGAGGGGCTGGCTGAAGCACAAGAATGCTTCAGCATGGGGCTAGCCAGCAGAGTTTATTAGTTTCATACAGGGTTTATTAGTTTTGTGCATCCTAATAGAAGTGCACATGTAGACACCAAGATGTTTACTGCAGTTAATTATTCAGCTGTGCAATAAATCTCTCATGTGGACACACCCAGTGTGTCTTAGACCAGACTCAGATTGGCCCTGGGTTATCAAATACATCCAGACTGTGTTGTCTGGCTCCTACTGAAGATATATTTTAACAGCTTTACAAGCAGCAAGACAGCGTTACAAGGTCAAATGAATTTGTATAAGTAGAAGTTTTCTGATGAAAATACAAATGGCTGTTATTAGCTATTCAGCAATTTTTTAATCTTTCTTTGTTTTGGTCAATTAGCATGATACAAAACTAAAGTGCTGTAGCAAAGCATGGCCAGGTTTTGATACTCTAAAGATTTTATGTTTACAGCCAGAGAAATGAATGTATTCAAAGCAAACTATTTGATAAATGAACCTTAGCTTTGCACAACTGCATCTGTTGATAAAGAAAGGATATTTAAGTTTGTAAAAATTATTCTGTCAATTTTCAACAATGTACCAACAGGTCAGCATTTTGTATCTTATTGATTTTTGCCCAACACGATTTTTTGCTAATAATTTTTGTAGACAGCTGTTTTCAATAAAAATGAAAATTAGGAGTATCTAAGATTAATAGAACTGTGTTGGTAACAAGATAGCTGGAAAAAATTCTCTTGTGAATAACATAAATTAATAATTTGTGTATTTTTTGTGTGTTTATAGATGTAAGCATTATTCTATAACAAAATTAGATCCTTAATTTATTCTTTATTCACTTACTCACTTTCCTAGTTAGATTAACAAACTATATTCAAATAGAAACACATCACATCCCCTGGGTGCCTTTAAAACTAATTCTCATAGTAACATGAAAAAAGACTTCAAAGATAATTATGAAAATAAAGATAATAATAAAACATGACATAAATATAAAGACTCTTCACAGCAGACATTAGACTTAATTCTGAAACCCTCATTCTGGTTGCATTGCATCTGGAGAGATGCACTAAATATGGTCTGCAGTAATCAATCAATCACATCAACTCTTTTGCCCTATTGCTAGAAAACAGGACAGCCCTTGCAATGTACCAAGTTGTTTTTAAAAAGGGTTACTAAAGACTAGGATTGACTGAAAAAAATCTTTATGGATGGTTTTTCCATGTTAATTTGTCAATATTATAACATTCCATAGGAGCATACAGATTTTGAAGAAAGAAAATTGAAAGCTTAATACTATGATAAAAAAGACATGAAACATTTCACAATTTCATTTTAACATTATGTTTTCTTTTGAAATTTACTTTACAGGTTCCTTTTACATTATTATTTTATAAATATTAACTTATATGATGTTAATTTTTATGATATATAATGGATTAAATTATAGTCCTCTGTGTGTGTGTGTGTGTGTGTGTGTGTGTGTGTGTGAGATACCTTGTCTTTAGCAAGGCTTTTGACACTGTCTCCCATGATGTGTGTGGGCTTTGGCTTCTTCAACCATGGCATGCACTTCAGGGAATGCAACCTATTGGAAAGAGATGGTATCTACCTCCTGGATAGAGCTTTAAACTGAGATTGCTGGGGGATGGGCCATTGACTACTAGTACAAACCTGAGAAATGGCAACCTTGAAACCAGCATACCCTGGTACAATAAGAAGCATTCTCTGACATCCAGAGACAGCAGAAGGCCGGGGCTAAGGTAGCTGAGCTCCCCCAAATGCGGGGCAGCAGGTAGGGTCAGGCTGCAAGGCAGCCCGGCCATGGGCCCCAAGTGGCTGCAGCAGGGATGGGAAGGGGCATGCACACAGCCAGTATTGCAGCTCGGGTGTATATCACTAATGGCACAGCAGGCAAGTACCAGCCAATTCTGAAGGGGAAGGAGCTTGTGGAGGCAGATTGAGATTTTAGCAGTGAGGGAGAGAGTGGAACAGAAGCAGGGGCTGGGGTGGGTGGGGCCCAGGTGGTGGGACAATTTGGGCCTGAGCAACTCCTCCAGTGGTGCAAAGGGTGGGGGGCTCCTGCCTCTGTGTGTACCCCAGTGGAGGCCCAGGGGGTCACATGCCCCCCCATCTGTGTGCAGGGCAGAGGCAACTGCTGCTGCACACTGCGCTTTGCACCCCACTGCAGCTGTCCTGGGAGCAACGTGACACCACATATCTGCCACCACTGTACTGTGCCATGCCTCTGCCCAACCGGCAGTGGGATGCACATAACGTTGCGCAGCACTGGAGGCAGCTACAGCTGCAGAGGGGCACAAAGCCTAGTGGCAACTGCCTCTGTCCCACACACAAATGGGAGGTACACATGCATGCTCAGCCCACCCAAATACTTTTTTCTCCCTCTGCTAACACCAGCCAATGAACAGGTTATTCCACAGGTCACCTGGAAACCTAAAGCCCCCAATGACAGGCTTAGTTGCCTGTACACAAACAGCAGAAATATCAGAAACAAGCAGGACGAACTGGTTCTCCTGCTAACCAACAAGTGATATGATCTTATAAGGATTATGGAGACCTGGTGGGACTCCACCTATGATTGGACCACAGGTATAGGAGGGTACACACTGTATAGGAGGGACTGTGTTGGGAAGAAGGGTAGAGGAGTTGCTCTCTATGTGAAGGAACATTATACTTCCCTAGAAGTGAAGGTTGGAAGCAAAGAAGGGTGACTTGAGACCCTCTAGGTCAAGATACAGGGAGAACTTGGGGAAGGGGATTTGTTTGTAGGAGTTTACTATAGACATCCAAACCAAGAGGAAGAGCTCAACCTGGTCATCATGGGTGACTTCAACTCCTAGGCATTTCACGGGATGAGCACTCAGCAAGATTTGATCGCTTACCAAGCTTTCTCACTTGCATTGAGGAATTCAAGAAGTCTATGGGCAGATCAGAGGCAAGGCACTCCTTGTTTTGGTTCTGGCCAAAGGGGACAGAGCAACCTAAGGATTGTAGGGAAACTGTGCTACAGATGATCACTTTCCCCATCCACCATAAGTCAGAGAAATTGGCCAGTAGAGTAGATGTCCATGATTTTAGGAAAGCTGACTTCCACAAGCTTAGGAGATTGGTTGGCAAAGCCTTGTGGGACCATGTTCTGATGAGAAAGGGAGTACAAGGAGAGTGGTCATTCCTCCAGGAAGAGATCCTAGAAGCACAAGGGAAGTCCATTGCTGTTCACAAGAAAGGCAGCAAAAGGTTTGGGAGACCCCCTTGGCTCAACAGGGAAGTCATAGACCTCCTAAAATTAAAATGAGAAGCCTACAAGGGATGCAAGTCAGAAATTACTACCAAAGTACTCAGCAATAGCCCACACCTGTAGGGAGTGGATTAGGACAGCAAACTCACAAACTGAATTCAAATTGGCAACCAGAATCAAGGACAACAAAAATTCCTTCTGTAGATATGTAGGAAGTTGGAGAAAAGACAAGGGAAGCATAGGGTCCCTGGTGAATAAAATGGGACAGCTAATAACCAACACTTAGGCAAAACCAAACTCCTAAATGAATATTTCACACCAGTATTCCACCAGTCGAAGGGTGTTAGTCTGCTTGACAGGAATCAGGATGATCAAGGTAGGGATAACCACCCTCCCATAGTTGGCAAAGATCTTATCGGGGAGCACCTACAGAAGTTAAATATCGACAAGTCAGCAGGATCAGATGAACTACACCCAAGAGTGCTAAAAGAACTGGCCAACATCTTCACACGACCTATGGCAAAGTCATTTAAAGACTCGTGGCACTTGGGAGAGGTTCCAGATGACAGGAAGAAGGCCAATGTGGTGCCTATCTTTAAGAAAGGGAGAAAAGAGGACCGGGAATTACAGGCCAAATAGTTTGACCTCAATTTCCAGGTAAAATCCTGGAGAAAATTATCAAAGAATCCATTAGTGATAGGTTAACAGAAGGCAGTATTCTGAAGGATAGTCAACATGGCTTATTATTGGCAGGTCACAACAAACCAACCTCATTTCCTTCTATGATCAGGTAACTCACCACCTGAATAGGGGAAATGTGGTTGATGTCATATACTTCAACTTCAAAAAGGCCTTCGACCTGGTCTCCCACGATATCTTTATGGTAAAATTGGGAAAATATGGCTTCAACTACTTTACAGTCCGGTGGCTAGGTAACTGGCTTCAAAGTAGGACCCAGCGAGTACTGACTGACGAAACTGAGTCAACAAGGCAGAAGGTGACCAGTACTTTAGGGTTCTGTACTCGGACTAGCGCTCTTCAACATGGTCATCAAAGATTGGGATTTGGGTATTAAAAGTGAACAGGGAAAGTTTGACAACACCAAACTATGGCCATGCTTAAGGACAGGCTGGCAAAACAGGCCAACCTAGACAGAATTGGAAAGTGGGCAGACCTCAACCTGATGACGTTTAATACGGTGAAATGTAAAGTGCTCCATCTGGGGAGAAATAATACGAAACACACTTACAGACTTATCAGTGCAACGCTTGCCAGCACCACAACTGAATGAGACCTGGGTGTTGTGATAAACCACAAAATGAACATGAGCCACCAATGCAATGCCGTAACTGGCAGAGCTAATAAAACACTGGCATGCATCTACCAAGGCATCTCGAGCAACACTAAAGATGTCATCCTCCCACTGTACTCAGCCTTGATGAGACCGCAGTGGTAGTACTGTTTCCAGTTCTGGGCACCACACTTCAGGAAGGAAGTGGAGAAACTCCAAAGAGTCCAAAGGAGGGCCACGTGCATATTTAGAGGCCAAGAGACCGGGTCATATGAGGAGAGGCTGAATGACTTGGCACTGTTCAGCCTGGAGAAGAGGAGACTCAGAGGGGACTTGATGGCAGCCTATAATCCTATATCAGGGTATACATCAGGGCTGGGGGAGCATCTATTCACCAAGGCCCACCAGCGGAGGACAAGAAACAACAGGCACATATTGCTTCCCAGCAGTCTTTCCTGCCCAAGTGCAGGGCAGTTGGACCTGATGATCTATAAGGTCCCTTCCAGTCCCTAACATTTATGAAACTATGACATTCTCAATAACAAGCTATGGAAATACAGACTAATGAAAGTACTACAATGTGGATATATAACTGATTAGATCATAATGCTCAGTGAGTAGTCATCAATAGTTCCATGTCTTGAGTGAATATGCATCAAGTAGGGTTCCCCGGGGAGTCTGTCCTAGGATTTTTTAATATCTTCATTAATGATGTAGATGAATGAATTGACTGCACATCTATCAAATTTTCAGATGACACCAACTTGGGTGAGTTGCAGACACTGGAGGTCAGGGCCAGGATCCAGAATGACCTGGATAGACTAGAAAAATGGTCTGCAATCAACCAGATGAAATTCAACAAGGGGAAGTGCAAAAGTCCTGCAGCTGGGATAGAAGGACAGCATATGCAAATACAAACTGTGGAATGACTGGTTAGGCTGCAGTACTGCAAAGGACCTAGAGTTACAGCAGACCACAAGCTGAATATGAGTCAACAGTGTCCTCTGACTGCAAAAAAAGGCCAACAGCATACTGGGTTGTATTAACAAGGAAGTGATTATTCCATTCTCTTCAACACTGATCTGGCCTCACCTGAAATATTTTGTCCAGTTTTGGGCCCCACAACACAAGAAGGATGTGGACAGATTGAAAAGGGTCCAACAGAGTGATGAAAATAATTATGGAGGGGTCTGGAAAGCAAGACTTATAGGGAAAGGAGATCGCGAGCCGCTCTATTTAAAGTGCCACAGCGTCTCATGCATTAGCATTCCCGTGCTTCAAAATGGTAGCGGAGGCACCTGAACTAAATTTCATTGGACTAGCTTTAGTTCAAGCATCTCCACCACTATTTTGAAATGTGGGGGCACAGATACATGAGACACAGGAGGCTTCTAGAATGCAGTAATTGCCACACTCCAGCAGACTTGATTAATCAAGTCTGCTCCAACACACTGTAATTACAGTGTGTTGGACCATCCTCTTGCTCATATACAGGCACCCATTAAGTACTTCAGAAAAATCTGTCCACCTTGATGCTGAAATAGGAGCAGAGATCTTCTGAAAGTGTAGACCTGGCCAGTGAGTTCAGCTGAACACCTGGCTGCTAGTTTCACAATGGAATCACTAGAAGCTGAATTCTTTGAAAATATAGCTATTTTAAAATGAATGGCATATCTATGCTGCAAAATAAAGGTGTGATTGTTACACATTCTAGCATGCCTGTGCAAGCTTAATCTAAGTAGCCAACTAGGGTGTGGTGACCTGGGCTTCAGGATGTTGTAATTTAGAGTATATACCTATGCTCCCTGGGAAATTCTGACTCTTGTTACTAACAGATGTTCAAAGCGCCTGTTCCTGGCACTTCCCTAGTACTGTTGCCCATGCTAGCTAGTGACTCTGAATTACACCTCAAAACTTATCAGCAGCTAGTATTGATTTTGGTAGAGTGCTGAAATGTGTTCTCAATGTGAAACACCATGTATTAAACCAGCAGTTGGATTTTGTGTTACTTGGCAATCTTTGTTTTTGGAAAGCCTATGTTTAGCTGCATTTTCCAAGAAGCCAGTAGCAATAGCATAACTGAGGTGTCTGACAGTAGCCCCAGGTGCCATATTTATGGGGGGGCATAAAAGAATCTGCTACCTCAGCGGCAGCTAACCACACAGCCACAATCAGCATGACGGGAGCTGGGGCTGCCCTGGGCATCATAGCTGCCCTGCGTGAGAAGCTTCACTGCTATACCTGTTTTGTTTAGATTACCTCTTGCTACACTAATGACAAATTCTGAAAATATGAGCTATCCAATACAAATAAAACTATATAACACAGCTGTGTCAAATGGATATTACCTATTATGTGTGATGCAGACTGTTTAATTTCACTTAATTTTCTTCCAAATATAAAATTAAATATCTCACACTCTTGAGATTAAATTTCTAAGGAATTAGAAATGGGATAGGCAGTTTTTAGAGAGACCAGTGCATTTTCTCGCTTCAGGTGCATAAAGCAGCAAATCTGCAATTATGGAATATGGACAGAATATCAAATTCAGATCCCAGTCAAATCAATGGAAAAATTATGCTTATCCTCTGTAGCAGTGGGATCCAAGCTTTATGGTAGGTATGCTTCAAATTAGACCTACACCCTCCCTGAGTACCACACTGATCCTTTTCCCTTAACCAATCTGCTCTTCAGCCTTCTGACCCTGCTCCATGCTTCCTGACCAAACTGCTGGTCCAGTCTGTGGATAATTTCTTGTTCAAGTTGGTTTTAAAGTTTTGTTGTTTAAGTACAGCTACTTTAAGTTCAGTGATGGGATTTGCAGGGAGGTTAAAGTGTTCTGGCATAAGTAAAAGCTCATGCTTCTGGAGTTGATGTAAAAAATCATGAAGAACAGGAAAAAAGGCAGACAAAACTAAAACTAGAAGGGACCTTATAGGCACATCCAGACAAGCGCACATGTGCCTCTTGCCCCATCTGAAACCCCTTTGAGGTTGGGCAACAAGCATGTGTGGGAACGAAAAAACATTCCCCACGCTGCAAACTTGCAGTGCAGGGAGAAAATTAGACCCCTGGATATCTAGGGGTCTAAAACAACTGAAGGTTAAAAAAGTGGGGCAGGGCATGATCCAGGACCATGCCCTGAGGCAACCAGAGGCTGGGTCCTCCATGCCAGAGCATCTCCATGGTTGGCCCCTCGCCCTAATACTGAAACACGCCATCGGCCAGACCACATGTTTCAGCACCAGGGCTCCAGTGCTGGTGAGTAAGTGGTTGGGGGGGGCTTTAGGAGGGAAGGGGGGACCATAGGGGGACTCCCGATGGCCCTGCCCACT
>NW_017728948.1:48376173-48390522 GCF_001723895.1 Crocodylus porosus
GCCCCACCTCCCAAACCCTCCATCCCTGCCCCCCTGCCCCATAGTTTAAAGAAACAAAAAAAACCAACCCCCCCGCACTTACCCATAGCCATGTGGCTGGCTGGAGTCCCACCCACACAGTAGGGGGAAGGCTGACAGCCCCAGTGGCCCCAGCCCAGGCCCTGCTGCCCTCCCCACTGTCCTGTGCTGCCTAGGGGGCTCTTCCTGGCAGCCCTGGAGCTTCCCAACCCCTTCTAAGATAAGCAGAGGCATTTTTTTCTTTTCTTTTTCTGGGTTTTTTTTTTACAGTGACAGTGCCTGAGGTTGTAGAGGTAGCCTTATGGGCCTGGGGGTACAAGTTGGGGGGTGCGGCTGGGTGGGAAAGCCATTTGGGGGTCTGGGGGAGGGTCTGGGGAGCAGCCATTGGGGGGGCTGCAGCAGCTGGTGGGGGATGGGCCCAGGTGTGGCAGCAATCAGGGGGCTGGGGTGGGGAATGTGGTAGCCCCTGCGGGGGCCATTTGACCCCCGTTGAGGAGCCATACCCCTTGTGTGGGGGCTGAATCCCCTGTTAGGGGGCTGAAGGCCTTGTGTGGGTGCCATCACCCTGTGGGAGGGCAGCAAAATATGTATTCATAAAATATGTGTTTACTGCTCACTTTATTATTTATAAGAAACTTGCTTTACCACTGTAGATATATCAATAAAATATTGTCCAACTGATTGCTGTCTCTGTCTCACTCTCTCTCTCTCTTTATAGTGTTTTTTTGTTTTACTTGTGGAGGAACATGGATTTGAGGGTATTTTACAGAGTGACTTTGGGATTTTTTTTATCAGGGATTTTTCAATTTTCCAATAGTGAACGCCAGAATTCCTGCTAGGGAGGCCAGTGGTAGGACCCTGCTTGCTCAGAGCTGGCACCTTGGACACATCTGGCTGTGGCTGACCTCCTGGCCAAATGGGGCCAAGAGGACATGCTTTGACAGCTCAAACAGGCCACCACACCCAGAACATCTTCCGGGCAATAGCTGCCCAAATGACTGGGCAGGGGGCATACTTGGCAGTAGTGCCACACAGAAGCCAACTCTGCAACCACAGTCTACTGGCAGCTGGCCCAGAGGGGAAGATGCCTCTACTGGCTGTGCAGTCCCCATCTGGGTCTGACAGGTGCACAGCAGGTCATATCCAGGTAGCAGTCCCCACTGCAGACTGCTGCAGTGGGTGCAGGGAACTCTCAGGGCTGCTTCAGCAGTCCAGGTGGCACAAGGGGTAGTGTCCCCAGATACCAATTGGTTGGGCCCCAGAAGCTCCTGAGAGCTAGTAGCCCTGAACTAATTGTTAGGGCAGCTTTTTATACTGCTGGGGATAGCACAGGTACTGGTCCCAGGCTCTAGCTCCCCCTGGCTGAAGATCCGGGAGGAGCCAGACAGGGTTATTTTGCCCCAAGTGGCACAATTTGCTTCACAACAAAGTGCATATGAGCATGTGAGCTGAAGCAAAAAGCCCCGGACCAAATTTGCACCACTTCTATTTGAGCTGCTGCAAACACATGGGCTTGCATGTGTGGACGCGCCCCATGAGGTCTAGTCCAGCTCCCTACTCAAGGCACTATCATCCCTGTCTACGCAAGCAGCAGATTATGCAGTTCTTACTGCACAGTCACCTAGTACTTGGATAAACAGTATGCTTATGCATTACTGCACCATACCATAGCTGCATGTTTTCTTTTCTGATGCTACTGCTCAGTAATATCATATGTAGATGTCCCTGGTATTAGCCAAACTCAGACTAACAAGTAGGAACAAAAGAGAGTCTAATCTTGGACTTTGTTGAAAATTCCACTCTTGAACAATAAAGACCTCAGAAAGAATGGCAAAAATAAAGTGAATATTTTCAGTATACTAGAAGTGGTAGATTTGCAAGACAAGGGATGGGTCCTTTGGGTCAGGGAGTAAGAAACATGTAAAGAAGTAAAGGACTTGCAGAGAATCAAAAAATATTTTTTGCATTTGTCTACCAGAGAAAATCTTAAGTTATCCCATATTAGTGTCCAAATAGGGAGTGCTGGAACAAATTGATTAAAATGGAACAAGTTAATATATCATTTTTATGCAGGAGCTCTCTAGGAATGAGGTGGCTGCACTGCTGTCAGGAATACATAGTCTTTCATAAAAATGACCCACTATGTCAGAAGACTGAAAGGCAATAAGACACTAAAAAAGATCCTGGAAATTACAGCCCAATAAACCTTTCTTCATTCAGCTAAACAAGCTAAAATGATAAATTAAAACAGAATTATAAATCTTCATACCTTTCTGTACTGTGCCCACTATGCCCATGGAGCTTTGTTACAAAATTTATGCATATAAAGATGATGATATTTTTTAGAATTCATGTACCACTTAGCAAACATCAAAAAAGCTCTTTTCCAGCTATCAGCATTCAACATGTCTGCTTTAATCAGAGTTGTTGTGTTTTAATGAAAAGGATATTGATTTTCATCTATCTGATTTAGAAAATCAGTTTTTGTCTACAGTTAAGTTGACTATTTATACAAACCTCATCATTTGTAAGTATAGTGCATCTTGTTATTGACATTTTAACTCTGATAGTTTAAGAGGAGTTTTCCAATAATTGTCTGAAACAGCTCTTTTTTGTTTTGTCAGCAAAAATAAGTTTTAGTGCACTCCCCATTGAGATCTTTATCATTGCTGGGATGTGTCCTTTTTAAATCAATAACAGCTCTGTTGATCTTACAACCTATGTTGTAAGCTCAAGTTACATTCTAGCATCCTAGACATTACTCATTCTCTTCAGAAACAAGTTTTTCTGTTTCCAACTAGAGTCGAAACATTATTGAAACACCATGTAAGATACAATAATGAGTCCTAAACCTATTAAAAAATGGAAGACAATAATAACCAAGAAAAATCTACCAGATGGTCATTTTAATAAATACATTGAAGTTTTTTTTTTCCAATTTTGTTGAATAACATAACAGAAACTTTCAGACCACCAAACCAGTTTTCACAATCTGTCATTAAGTTTGCATTTCACAGAAATAGTCCTGACGAGCACTAATAGATGAATGTTTGTGCAATAATAAAACAGTATAAGGCATATTTACACCATCCTTACATACAGAACACTGTACACACAAAAAAATCACAGATCCAGAACAAAGCAAATTGAATCCTCTAGACATGTCACGTTTATAGGCTTGGCATTAAACAAATATTTATCCAAGCAACAGACAAACCTTTTGTTCTTGTGTGATTTATTTGTAACATTGTGCTCATGCAAAATGGATATTTGCTTTATTGCATTAACATTGAAAGAATACTGGGATTTGATTCTGAAACCAGTTCACCCGAATTTAAAACTCTGCTCTCTCTTTATCTGTAGCAAGTTGGAGTCATTGTTACTGCTGACATAAAATGAAGAGTTATCTGATGACTGGGTTTGTATCTGATAAATTCCAAAATGACAATGAAGGTGATTATATTTTGAACTCTTTCTTGATCATGCACATTTTATTTTACTATTATAAAATGGTTTAGACCCAATACCTTTTGCTTTTTATTTCTATGGTTTTTTAAAAGAAAGCACGTACTTTCCAACATCCACTGTTCACAGAAAGAAATGAGCAGCAGAAATCACTCTGACTGCAGAATATACCATAAGGACATCAGTAGGATAGTGGCAATTTAATAAACATCAAATGCACCAGAGATACGTCATGAAAGAGGTGATTACTATAACCCATATTTTTGTAAGAGTTCAGACTGCCATGGACGTTTGCGTTCTGGAAAGTAATCTGGAATGTGGATTTTTTTAAAATCTTGAATACATTTTCTCATTTCTTCTTCAACACTCAGCTTCTCACACACCTTCTTTTTAGAAAGATTTGTTTCTCTGGATTTGCTAATGAGAGTTTGAAAGAGCTCACTGTTCCTGCGTTTGTCTGGTGGTGGCATCCACTGCACAGGGGCCTTCTTTGATGGGCGATCCAAAGTTAGAGTATTTGGTTGGTGTCCTGTAGCCTGTTGGTTGCTGGCAGCATTTTCTTGAGGAGTGCTAGCCTCTGAATGGCTGTCACAACTAGAAGTGGACAACTCATTACATGAAGTCCCACTTTCACTTCCTTTGTCTGTGACTTTGTCATGCTTCCTTTCCTCATGTTCTTGTTTAGGAGAGACAGTTCTCTGTGGTGGTCCTAGCAAAAAGGAAAAAAAATCCGTTAAGCAAGCAGGAGCCTAAAGAGAAAAACTAAACTCTGTTTTTATCATTTTTAAATACACTGAATTCCTCTTGATGGAATCACTGGTTAATAGAATCAGTCACTTTTTTTTATCAATATGGGAATACCAAAACCATTTGAATATTATTACATGTAAAGCTTGCTCATATTAGAATTACAATTTTCAGTTTTCAGAATCATTTTACCAAAGAAGCCTGAAGATTTTACAGTTTTGTGAGGAGCCCTATACAGACTGGCAGAGTTCCAGCCTACAGGGGGATGAGAGGGAGTGGGAGGAGGGCTGTCAGGCAGGGGACAGCATATTCATATACTGTAGATGCACATGGCCCCAGGCAACGTGGAGAACAGCTGCCGCAGGTAAGTGGGAGGGAGAATTGAGCACCTGTAGGGAGGGTAGGAGGGAGTTGGGCAGGGCTGAGGCCCCAGCTGTGAAACGGGTCCACAGGTGGCTCATCCAGGGGTTAGGAGGTGGGGGCTGGGCTCCCTGGTGACGCGTCCCCTGTGAGCACAGTAGCTTTGAGCGGCACAACCCTGTGCCACTGCCATCACTACCTGTGCCCGATCCCAGCCCCACCCCAGGCATAGATCTGGGGGGCACAGGTTCCCCCCGACCTCCCTAGGAGTGCACACCATGCTGAAGAGCTGGCCTCACCCCACGTGCCTGATCCCACAGTGGGCAGCAGCAGGTGAGGAGCCAGGCTCCACTCCGCTGCAGCAGCTGCCACCTCCAGGAGGCTGTGAACCTGGGTCCCTGGCCCCATAGCCCTAGCAGCTGGCACCCCCTCTGGTAGGGCCTGAGGGCTAGGGACTGGGGGGCAAGAGGCACCAGCAGGGTTGTGGGGGGGAGTGAGTATTTGTCTTCTTAAAAGAATGGGTCTCCTTTTAATTGAAATCAGCCAGTTACTAGAATCAAATCACCTTTTCCCAACGTGATTCCAATAAGAGGAATTCACTGTAACATGTGTGACGGCCAGAACCAGAAGGATTAATAAGCAATAATATATGCTTCTTGGAGACATTTGGAATTTTTGCCTAATATAAAGCAAATATAACTTGTCTGTCATAAGTGATAAAACTAACTATTTGTGGAACTGACTGAGCCCCAAAGGCGAAGCTGTAGCTGCAAGATTAGCTGACCTAACAGTTTTTGCTCAGGGTTCAGCTTTGATGATAAAAACCGCATCCAACTGCCTCGCACACCCAACACAGTCCAGGAAAGCACATCCCAAGAAAGCATATTCAGAGAAACCTAGAAGGGGTTGGGTTTAGGTGGAGTAATGTCAATTTCAAACCTAAAGGTTCTGCATTGTAATTTGCTTATTGAATAAACCTGAGTCTGGGTAGTAACCTTTTATGATAATTTTTAACACCTTTCAATCCCATAGGGTAACAGCTATAGGGCAAGGTTGTGAGTGGCTCTAAAGCCAACAGATTAGCAAAAGACTAGGTATAAAAAGTGTGTCAGGTGACCAGTAGGAAGGAGGGAACAGAATGGTCATTGCTGTTCCAGCCTGGACTAAGGACTCCCGATGTGAGTGAGGTTTGGATCCTGATCAAGGGACCTTTCCCGGTAATCCCTCTGACAGCATCAATCGGGGATGCCTGACTTTGCTAGAATCACTTGGCACACATCTAGCATCAAGGGACTACTGATAAGTTGCCAACCCATGTCTGTTTATCTGTTGTTTTGAACAGCCCAATGGCTGATACCCTCACAGTGCCCAGTTGGCCTGCAACAGAATTGATCCATCTATCTGTTGTTATTTTTTACTCTTAGCTCTTTAATACTGCATTGTCTGCTTATCACATTTATCTTTCTGTTAACTGTTGTGTGTGTAAGCTATAATAAATTTGCCTTTGCTTCACTCCCAACTTTTTCTCCTCGATCCAAAACTGAACCAAACAGTTCAGTGGCTGATACCCTCGCACTGCTCAGCTGGCCTGCAATAGAATTGATACACTCACAGTGCCCAGCTGGCCTGTGACAAACATGCTGCACTGTCACAAGTTGGGACCAGATTCTCAGCTAGTGGAAGCTGGAACAGAATCATCTTATTCAATTTACACCAACCTGAGGGTGTGATCCTACATGTGTGTTCAAAACAATATTCTCCCCAGTAAAATATATTTCTATGTCAAAAATAAATTCATGTCTGCAGAAGAATCCAGGTAATGAAATGTGCATAATGCTGACAGATTATCTGAACCAGAAATCTCTCCAGGCATTTTTAAATGAGCTATTTTGCTATTACTTTCTCATCAGTTTATGGGAAAATTGATTTTTGAGTATTAGGAAAATAATACCATACAATTTGCAAAACTTTTCCTTTGCTTAAGTAAAAATGCTCCTACTGTCATGGTTGTGTTTTGGGAATCTCCAGGGCATTTTTTCTCGCAGGTTGGTCCAGATGTCTCTAGGTATCCCCATTGTACTGAAACTTAAGATTCAAAAGTAGAAGTATTCTACCAGTAACAGGGAGTGTCTACATGAGATGCTTACTGCGCATTTGCCTAATAACACTGCATAGTAGCATGGCAGTTAAAAACTGTGCTAATAGCCTACTGCACAGTGTTATTAGGCTAATGCACAGTATGCAACACAAAAAAACAGTGTGCCAGTGCTACTGCACAGTAACTCTAGTTACTGTGCATTTAGTTAGTACTTTATTAAGCAAGTACTAAACTAAATGTGCAGTATCTAAAATGCATTAGTAAACATGTGGAAGCATCCACAATGTATGTACTATTAACTGAGCTTCTTGGGACCCAGTTCCAGTTACACATCTGCTTTGTACCACCGACTTTTGTAAAATTACAGTAAATACAGCTAATCTTGGTATGAATTCAGTTGCTGATCTCGTGTCATACAAGCCAGCATGTAAACAGCTGGTATGCAGTTCTTAGTAAGATGATATAGAAACTTCTGTAGCATCTGTGACTCCAAATACATTTGATGGCTTATTACTGACTTTGTGGTGCTGAATATCAAATATTGGCTTTTATTGTCTCTGGATATTATTTTTGCTCTAAAATTCCTCAGTAAAATATAAACATGAAGCATTAGATGAGAAATACTAAATGCCAAGTGTTTTCACCTCTGCAGGCCTTATTTCAAATCCATAGCTATAAAATGACAATTTCACAAGTGAAACAAATGTAATGATGCTATTCAGAAAGATGTCCACTCACATCATCAAGTTTTGGATCAGATTCATAGGGCTAGATATTTAAGCACCTAAAGATGTAAATAGAGACCGGGGTATTTGAATGGGACTTGGCACCAAAATCTGATTTGGCCCTGCTTAAATTCCCTTTGGCAACAATTTGCAATACTAGAAATCCAAATACCTTGGAAAATTGAGCCTTTGCTTTCTTAGTTCAGTATAACTGATGACAAGCTTTGCAAAACACTGGAAGTCTAAGCATATTACAACTTATCTCTGAGAAAGACTGGGAGCAGTCTGATAGAATATTTTCAGCCACCTGCTTGTCACTTCAAAAGAAGAAGTGTTCTACCAGTAACAGGGAGTATCTACATGAGATACTTATTGCACTTTAGCCTAATAATACTGTGTAGTAGCATGGTGGTTAAAAACCGTACTAATAGCTTGCTGACATGCAGGTATCAATGGGCTGGATATACTTCTTGCCAGCCATTCTCATGTTCCGTTCATTCTCATAGGTTCCATCTTAATTTTTCATCCCTATCCCCACAATCACCTCACTCTAGAAATTCACAGTTATATTTCCCTACCTGGTGCAATTGCAATTTTTCTGTAACACTGGAAACATCTACACATTCTGTTAATTGGAACTAAAAAAATATTGTGCAATAATCCTACAGGGGATCACATCTACACATGCTCCTTCTTGTGAGCAAATTTGTTCCCAATGGGAGCAACCCTGTACTGCTCTGCTCTGCCCCCTTGAAGCAGATGGGGAGCTCCAGGCTTCCCCCCTCCCCACACCATGCTAGCTTGGGGGCTGGCAAGGGGCACAGGCAAGCCTATGAACTACATTTCAAGAATCTCCTAGGTACAGAAACTTATGGATTCAATATAGACATTGGAATTCTGATACACTACAAACTGCCTGACATCTGACTCTGCAGGTACCTTTCCACTTTTACCTGCTACATACCGCTTCCCCCTTACCCCAGCCTATATCTTACCCCCTGATGCTTCCATTTCCATTTTCACTAACTGGCTTTCTTGCCTTCATTGCATACCAGCCTCTGCCTTCTTTATTATTCCTTCCATCCAGGAAGAGCACACACACCAACTGCAGGTGCTTCTTCAGCCTGATGGAGGGTTTTCAACCTGAAAGCTTGTTAAGATATATTTCTCCAACTATTTAGTTGGTCTACTAAAAGATATCAGATTGACCCAAAGAACCTTGTCTGCCATGTCCTTAGACCAACATGGCTCCAACCTACACCCCCAGCACCTGTCTCTGGTCAGCTGACTGGAAGGAGGCAGGGCCCTAGGTACATCTAAACCCCAGGGCTGGGGCTGGCAGGGACAGTTTTCTGGCAGCTGATGGAAAAGAAGCTTCTGCAGGAAAGAAAGGCTCTATGACAGTTTGGCTGCCTGAGATGCTAGTGCTACTGTGCTGTTTACCTGTTGTTATTTAAAGTGATGGCCTAGAAGGAAGTTGTGGGGGAGGAGGCGGCCTCATTGGAGCATACTACCATGCCATGTAGAAGCCCTAGTGCCAGTGAGAGTGCAGCAACAGGGGCATGGAGAGCCCAGAGACAATAGAAGGTAGAGTGAGACTGCAACCTCATTACAGGGACGATATTGATATACTATCTGTGATGCATGGGGCATGGTAAGAGGTGTTTGTGAGCCATACATCTAGCCCATAAAGTGTCCCCTTGAGGCACCTGTTTAGAGCAGGTCCGAACAAGGGGACCAAGAACCTACAGGTTTTAGTGGGGTCCACTAGGACCATGACTGAGTTGAAGCTCGAAGGCAGCCTCCCTATATATTATCTTTTGCAACAAGACATAGTGGCAGGCAAGAAGAGAAGGTGCCTGCAGGGTGGACCTGACACAGTCACAGGGCCCTAGAAGTATCATTGGCATCTCTAGGGACCCTACTCTGTGACACAGTGCAGCTTCTCAGAAATCCCTGTACCTATCTCCCTGAAACGCAGCAGGCTTTGTGGCCTCAGAAGGAGATACCATGCCTGCTGTTTTCACCCCACTCCACCTTAACACATCTTTGTGACATGAGTTTTGCTTGTCAGCACCTTGAGGTACAGTTTCCCAGCAACTCCTTCACCTATATCCTTGAAACTTGGCAGGATTCATGGCCTCATCAGGGGCTACTATGCCTGATATTTTCACCCCACTCTGCCTTAAAACATACATGTGACATGAGTTTTGCTTTCAGCACCCGGAAACAGCTGTACCCATCTCCTTGAAACTTGGCAGACTTCATGCACTCAGTGGGGGCTACCATCTCTACAGGTTTCATCCAAATCAGGCAAGAAATGACAATGTTATAAGCATTTTAGTCATTCCCCATTATAGCCTATGGCTGAGACACCGAAACAGCATTGAAACAATGTTGAAACTTGAAACAGTTTTGGTCAAAATGAAATGAGACAGCAATTTAAAATGCCAAAATGAATCATTGTCCTGCTGCAATACTGAATGCAAAACAAAAACAAAACACAGGCATTTTGCACAGCCCTAGTAAATACCTCAACATTTTTGCATATATATATATATATATATATATATAAAACCAGATAAAATATTGAATTTACTTTGCCAGTTCCTGTCGTTTTTTGTGTGTGTGCTTTCATGTGGATTTTAGCAAAAAAGTCTTAGCAGAAACAATTAATAAAGCCACCAAAATTAATTTCAGGCAATTGTAGCAAAATATTAACAGAAAGTGAATCATGCACTATTTGCACTAAGAGTGTGACTGAACGTTATGTGAATATGAAAAGCAAACAAACTATGCCTATCTGTTCAATGCTAATGAACCAATATGCCTCAAATACAGAATTTTAAATACGGAAAATTTCAAGGAATTATTCTTAAACAATTTTCAGATCAAGAATTGTTGGTTGAAGTTATTCAAGAAATAAGTCTGAAAAACATACGACATTGAAAAAAATTGTGAGCTGCTCCTGGACATTAATTAATGAAGAACTTAAATTATCTGACTAAATCATGCAAGAAGCGATTTTGTATATATCTTTTATTGGATAAATTGTATAATTATATAGTGCCCACTTTGTGCTTAAACACTGTTTTAGATTTAACCTGGATAATCTTGGGGTATGTTTATTTAAATACTATTTATACCATCTGCATGGTAAGAACAACATGGTTTGGAGCAACTTCATGGTTAAGAAAGAAATAGAGAAGCTTTCTGGGATCACAGTACCCTTCTTCAGGGCCCTCATCCAAAAGTCATATTTTTTAAGTGTACTGATTTTAGAAGCTTCTTTTGTCAAAGATAGGGCAGAATTCTTGCTATATGCAACTTTACATAACTTTCTGCTACTCAGGGCTGGACACAGGCATGGGCAAACCAGGCAATTGCCCAGGGCCTGGACAGAAAGGGGGCCTGAAAATGTTCTTTTTTTCCCGTTGTCCAATTATTATTAGCATTATCTCTGGTGAAGGGGTGCTCAATACTAAAAGTTCTGGGGCCACCAGGAATCTAGATGCAGTGCTGCTGCTACTTACAGGTATCACAATTTGCACAGAATTTGATCTTGTACTATCCATTAACCCAAGACCAGGTACCGTTTTAATTCTTACTTAAACCTATATGACCTTTTAATTAGGGATTAATCAGTGCAGCAGCCTTGTCTGACCCTTCTGCGAAAGGATAACTTTTATCTATTCTGCACACTACAAGTAGACTCTATTTCTTATCTTCCAGATGAGGATCATTTAGTGTATGGAATTTCTAAATGTTACAAGGGCTGAGCTCTTAAATCCTGAACTTAAGGGTTTCAACTCAAAGATTTCAGCATAGCAAATTTTTCTGTTCATGACTTTTTATATTCTGCAGTCTTCATTCAACATTTTCAAAGCAGGAAGACTTTCTGAAGCTTCCTGAAAATCCAGAATCCACTGAATTGAGTTTAAGTCTCTGTGCCTATCTATATTTAATATACAATATTAAAATATTCCTGGGAAGGATGATTGGAACCCAAGTTTTCCCCCTCTTTGTTCTCCAGACCGATGAATATGTAGTCATTCCATGACAAGTAGATCAGCTTCAAGATGAAAGATTATGAGTGCTTCTTTCATCCTAGACTACCTGGCAGTTCCATTGAAGAGGTGGGCTCCAGTTCTCTTAGGCTAGAGAGACATGTATTACCCACAATTTGAGTAAATACTGTAAACCCACATCTTGAGTAAATACTCTAAACTATGAGCTATTAGATACAAAGGCCACTAATTGCATTTGGTATACAGCATGATCTGTTATGCTTGCCCTGAGAATCCCTGTTGAATTGGGCTCTTCAGGTGAGCTATGCAAAGTAAATCCTAAATAGCCTTAGATTTGATGCAGGCTCAGCAATGACTAAACTGAGATGCTTTCAGTCATGCAGTGAAGTAGGCCTTTAGGTACCTGGGGAATTTTAATATATGAAACTTGGGTGTACACCAAAGGCTAGGTATGGCAGCTGAGCAAGGGCTTGAAAGATATGGACACTTGAATAATCCCTAAATCTTAAAATCCCTTTAATGGATCAACATTAACATCCAAAAAAATGTCAGCTTTAGAGCCATAGTTTATATAAATCAGTGTGTCCCCCACTAAAATTCAAAAAATCAATACCTTGATGAATTATATATGCTGATGATGGTGTCCCAAAGTTCAGCAATGTTTCAACCTATGTATGTGAAAAATCATGACTGTGTTAAAGTTAATGACCCCAATGGTGTTAGAATTTACCTTTAATTGGTGGAAAAAACTTAGGTCCCTAATTTTATTTTTCACTACTGGGAATTCACAAAGGTCCTTGACTTGGTGTAATTTACTGTAAAGCTGTCCCAAAGTGGGTGCAAAGCAGGACTAGTACATTTTACTCTCCTTCTGTGTAATAACTTTAAAGGGATTTTTCTGAATTTTTCCCCCAAACTGGCCTTGGATGAAAAAAATATCATTATTTCAGGCCAGAAGAAAATATGAGTATGCTGACTATATGAAAAACAGACTATTATAGCAAAATGTACAGAACCCTTAGTGTTTAGTTCAAGACACCTGCCATAATAATAAACTGTTTATTATTAAAAATTTGTCAAAAGGACCTAAATAAACTATAGGAATCATAAAAATAGGAAAATTACGAAATGGTAAAACAGATCCCCTGATTTGTTTGAACTGAAACAAATTTGTTTGTTCTGTTAGTTTTTATTCCATTTGCAACATAAAAGAACAAAAGGATTTCTTCCAATAATAATTACAATTTTTCATAACCATCTACACTGGGGGTGTGCTCCTTTCCTGATATCAGCACTACATTTGGAAATGGCATGTGTTACTTAGCTTTTATTATGCTCAGAAGTATTAAGATTTTTTTGGAAATATTTATTTGTTGTTTGGACCCATAGACATTTCAAAATGAAGACCATGTGTATGACTGCACACTCGATGGAGCCTTTTATTTTAATCTCCTTACCTGCCGTGAGTTGATAAAAAGACTCACTGTGTAGAATGCTACTGCAGTGGGCACAATTCCCACAGGGGAAATTACCCTTTAATAGTGTTAAGCTCAATGGCGTGTGAATGGTTATGTGGTACTTGAAATGAATGAACCAATTTATCTTTAAGATTAGGACCACATGCCTGTTAGTGATAAGTGCTTTGTCTCAAAAGAAAGAAAAAACATTTTTAGTCATATTTACTACCATCTGGTGTTAAAACTGAAAATAAGATAGCCTTTGAAATGCCGTCCTAAACACCTTTTAGAAAAGGTATGATGGAATGAGTTATAAACATTCTCTGAGAAAAGTTATGTGTGGTAACTATATTTCATTCATTTATGGTTGCCATAGTGACAGTATACATAATATTAGAATCCATTTTAGTGTGCATCAAAAGGAACAAGACTGAGCCACCACCAAGGTGACTGAAGAGATTTGGGCCCTTCAGAAGAAAGGAAATTATATACAAAAATTTTCTACCTGCATGAGAATTTGCATTACTTCTTCCTGAAATCAATACACCAGTAGACAGGGATTTCCTTTCTTGACAACAAATTGTGGATAGAAGAAAAGACAAATCTCAGAGCACTGACCTTTAGGTTAGGGGCAGAAGTTACACATAAACCAGCATAAGTGAGAGGAAACTGATTCAAACCTGTGACATAACAGAAGTTCAGTGCACATAAACTGCTTTCAAAATGGCTGAACCCAGTTTAAAATAAGCCTGGTTGGCTGTAGTATCAGATTTAACTGATTTAGGTTAAATCAGTCTATCAAGTCTGTGTCCCATATCCCTTCTTGATTGAAGTTACCTCACAGTCCCCAGCGCCCCAGGATGTTCTGCAGCCCTGGGCCATGCAGGGCCCCCACCCCCAGCTGTCCCTGGGGTAAGACAGCAGAGATAAGACAGCTAAGCCTCTGTTCCCTAGCCTGAGTCCTGCCTGCTTCTGTCAGCCCCTGTCCTGATGAGGGGGGAGGGGAACAGCTCCCCAGCTCCCCAGTCCAGCTCTGCACAGCATGGAAGGATGGAAAAGCCCACCCCCCTAGCAGGGGCTCCCCCCCAGCCCACCAAACCTGTGAGATAGAAAACCTCCAGCCCCACCCCCTCACCAGCCATTGGCCTCTCTGAGAGGCAGGGAGAGGAAACACAGCCCCTGACCTGGCACCAGCCCCACACCCCTAGTAAGAATCTGCACAGCATGGGGGAGGAAAGCCCCATCTCCCTCCATGGAGGCTTTCTCCTATACCATGCAGACCTCTCCTGGACAGGGAATGGTGCCAGGCCAGAGGGCATTTGCCCCCCCAACCTTGCACAGCTTCTCATGAGAAGTAAGCCCTGCACTGCATGCACCATCTCTGGAACAGAAGCAGTACAGTTGTGTTTGTGTGGTTTTGTACCTGGGTTTATTGGCACTCACTCTCACCA
>NW_017728948.1:48393663-48419572 GCF_001723895.1 Crocodylus porosus
TTTGAGTAAATACTGTAAACCCACATCTTGAGTAAATACTCTAAACTATGAGCTATTAGATACAAAGGCCACTAATTGCATTTGGTATACAGCATGATCTGTTATGCTTGCCCTGAGAATCCCTGTTGAATTGGGCTCTTCAGGTGAGCTATGCAAAGTAAATCCTAAATAGCCTTAGATTTGATGCAGGCTCAGCAATGACTAAACTGAGATGCTTTCAGTCATGCAGTGAAGTAGGCCTTTAGGTACCTGGGGAATTTTAATATATGAAACTTGGGTGTACACCAAAGGCTAGGTATGGCAGCTGAGCAAGGGCTTGAAAGATATGGACACTTGAATAATCCCTAAATCTTAAAATCCCTTTAATGGATCAACATTAACATCCAAAAAAATGTCAGCTTTAGAGCCATAGTTTATATAAATCAGTGTGTCCCCCACTAAAATTCAAAAAATCAATACCTTGATGAATTATATATGCTGATGATGGTGTCCCAAAGTTCAGCAATGTTTCAACCTATGTATGTGAAAAATCATGACTGTGTTAAAGTTAATGACCCCAATGGTGTTAGAATTTACCTTTAATTGGTGGAAAAAACTTAGGTCCCTAATTTTATTTTTCACTACTGGGAATTCACAAAGGTCCTTGACTTGGTGTAATTTACTGTAAAGCTGTCCCAAAGTGGGTGCAAAGCAGGACTAGTACATTTTACTCTCCTTCTGTGTAATAACTTTAAAGGGATTTTTCTGAATTTTTCCCCCAAACTGGCCTTGGATGAAAAAAATATCATTATTTCAGGCCAGAAGAAAATATGAGTATGCTGACTATATGAAAAACAGACTATTATAGCAAAATGTACAGAACCCTTAGTGTTTAGTTCAAGACACCTGCCATAATAATAAACTGTTTATTATTAAAAATTTGTCAAAAGGACCTAAATAAACTATAGGAATCATAAAAATAGGAAAATTACGAAATGGTAAAACAGATCCCCTGATTTGTTTGAACTGAAACAAATTTGTTTGTTCTGTTAGTTTTTATTCCATTTGCAACATAAAAGAACAAAAGGATTTCTTCCAATAATAATTACAATTTTTCATAACCATCTACACTGGGGGTGTGCTCCTTTCCTGATATCAGCACTACATTTGGAAATGGCATGTGTTACTTAGCTTTTATTATGCTCAGAAGTATTAAGATTTTTTTGGAAATATTTATTTGTTGTTTGGACCCATAGACATTTCAAAATGAAGACCATGTGTATGACTGCACACTCGATGGAGCCTTTTATTTTAATCTCCTTACCTGCCGTGAGTTGATAAAAAGACTCACTGTGTAGAATGCTACTGCAGTGGGCACAATTCCCACAGGGGAAATTACCCTTTAATAGTGTTAAGCTCAATGGCGTGTGAATGGTTATGTGGTACTTGAAATGAATGAACCAATTTATCTTTAAGATTAGGACCACATGCCTGTTAGTGATAAGTGCTTTGTCTCAAAAGAAAGAAAAAACATTTTTAGTCATATTTACTACCATCTGGTGTTAAAACTGAAAATAAGATAGCCTTTGAAATGCCGTCCTAAACACCTTTTAGAAAAGGTATGATGGAATGAGTTATAAACATTCTCTGAGAAAAGTTATGTGTGGTAACTATATTTCATTCATTTATGGTTGCCATAGTGACAGTATACATAATATTAGAATCCATTTTAGTGTGCATCAAAAGGAACAAGACTGAGCCACCACCAAGGTGACTGAAGAGATTTGGGCCCTTCAGAAGAAAGGAAATTATATACAAAAATTTTCTACCTGCATGAGAATTTGCATTACTTCTTCCTGAAATCAATACACCAGTAGACAGGGATTTCCTTTCTTGACAACAAATTGTGGATAGAAGAAAAGACAAATCTCAGAGCACTGACCTTTAGGTTAGGGGCAGAAGTTACACATAAACCAGCATAAGTGAGAGGAAACTGATTCAAACCTGTGACATAACAGAAGTTCAGTGCACATAAACTGCTTTCAAAATGGCTGAACCCAGTTTAAAATAAGCCTGGTTGGCTGTAGTATCAGATTTAACTGATTTAGGTTAAATCAGTCTATCAAGTCTGTGTCCCATATCCCTTCTTGATTGAAGTTACCTCACAGTCCCCAGCGCCCCAGGATGTTCTGCAGCCCTGGGCCATGCAGGGCCCCCACCCCCAGCTGTCCCTGGGGTAAGACAGCAGAGATAAGACAGCTAAGCCTCTGTTCCCTAGCCTGAGTCCTGCCTGCTTCTGTCAGCCCCTGTCCTGATGAGGGGGGAGGGGAACAGCTCCCCAGCTCCCCAGTCCAGCTCTGCACAGCATGGAAGGATGGAAAAGCCCACCCCCCTAGCAGGGGCTCCCCCCCAGCCCACCAAACCTGTGAGATAGAAAACCTCCAGCCCCACCCCCTCACCAGCCATTGGCCTCTCTGAGAGGCAGGGAGAGGAAACACAGCCCCTGACCTGGCACCAGCCCCACACCCCTAGTAAGAATCTGCACAGCATGGGGGAGGAAAGCCCCATCTCCCTCCATGGAGGCTTTCTCCTATACCATGCAGACCTCTCCTGGACAGGGAATGGTGCCAGGCCAGAGGGCATTTCCCCCCCCCACTTCTCAGAGAGGCTAGAGCTTCTCAAGCCCTGCACTGCATGCACCATCTCTGGAACAGAAGCAGTACAGTTGTGTTTGTGTGGTTTTGTACCTGGGTTTATTGGCACTCACTCTCACCAAACCTAATATATTTGTCTTTACTTCTGCACTGTGACAGCTCCAAGATGTAGTAAACATGTAGCAGCCTGGCATCTCTACACAAAGGTGCCAGGCACATGGCAGATGGTGAGTAAAGGGCCAGCTAGTTAAAAACCACTGTTTAAGAACTGGATTTTTTTGTGCTGTTTATGAAAATTTTCATAATTTTGCCACAACCCCCACAATATTTTCTCTTTTTCTTCCAAATGATGATACATCCTGGATTTAGGCTTGGAAAATTGGTAGTTTTACCTATAGTATGTTTTTCTACCAATGAGATCACAAAGGGTAACTGGGCTGAAGTGTCATGAGACAATTAAAACATTATTAAAATATTTAGCAAAGAAAATCTAGCTGCATCATTCCTACATGTATTTCCCCAAGCCCTGCACACCCTTATCTTAGAGGACATATTTTCTAAGGCAGCTTCTTAAAACATACACACAAAATACATAAACTCATTACTGTCTTCATTGGTAACTATTTTATTCCTATTTTATAGTAAATGTACAGATATTGAAAAAAAATGACTTCAAATAAAGGATTGTAAACATGAAAAGGCAAAGAAATGCTGCCCTGAAGGGAGGAATCACCTCTCTTTGGAACCTGAGAAAAAAATCTTTTCTCAGTCTCAAATTTGGCAGTAAGTTTAGTCATGTACAGGCAAACAAGAATCACCACAGTTAAGAATCGAAGCTGCCCAGCTGGGGTGGGGCAGGCATGGGACAGAGCCATGTCTCATCCAGCCACCAGGTGCCTGATGGGGGCAGATGTTTTGAACTGAGGGCTGCCCATATAAACAGGGCAGTTCAGCTGTGAGAGGCCAGGCAACAATATCACCTGGCCAGAGGGCTGCTAGCAACATCTGGAGGTAAGGGAGGAGCTGTAGGGGATGGTAAGGAAGTTCCTGGTCCTGGGCATGACCTAAAACTGCACCCTGCCAGGAGTGCATGGCCTGGTGGGGCTCCCAGTGGTATGGGGGCCGCCAGGAAATGCCAGGCCAGTTACCACCCTGGTGAAAGGTGTGTCGGGGCACCTTAACCCCTAGCCCCCACAACCGGGTGGGTTACCCCTTTTGTTGAAGGGTTGGGAAGTGGACCCCATGGCAAAAGAGTAAGGACTATAGACTCAATGCCTGTCCGAATTTCCCCTGACTGGCCCATGCTGGGGCCAGGACCAGAAGGTAAAAGGGCCAGGGGCCCACCTCAAGGAACGCCCAAGAGCTGAGGGCCTGGGGTTCCAACTGGCCTGGAGGTGGGCCAGGGCTAGTGAGTCGAGGGTCCCGGTGCGGGGATCACACCCAAAGGGGAAGCAGCTCAGGGAGTTATGTTGCCTGGTATGAAGGCGGAAGAGACTGCCTGATGAGAGGAACTCAGGTGCGGGTTCAACAGTAGGGTGCTGGGTCTCCGTGTGGGGGCCAGTGATTGTAAGAACTATAAATGCCATCTGTGAGACTTGGGCTGCAGTGTAGGGGAGGAAAGGAGCCACAGATAGCACCCGCTGGCATCGGGGGCAGGAAACGGGCAGCTTCCCGCTTATTAACATCTATTAACTAATTAACAATAAGGCGTGGCGGAAGACAGCACGGGCTGTTAGCCCAGGAACAGGTAGATGGGCCACACTGAGATCAGCCCCAAGCAGGCCCCCTGTTACACTGCCCCGAGCCCAGCCCAGTCCAGCTCAATGCCCACTGAGAAGAGCCCCCACAGCCCTAGCTCCAGCCTGCAGCTGCAACCCACCTCACCCCCTGAAGATCCAAGAGGCCCTCCTGGAGTGTGCACAGCAGTGGGAGCCACCCCTCCCAGCCACTTTGATGAGCCATAATACTGTCCCACACCTGCTCTGCCTCGGCAGGGCAGCGCCTACGCCAGTCCCTGCCTCATTCTCTCCCTCACCATGGGGGACATTGATCTGCTCCCCGACACTCCCTCCCTCCCCCCCCTGCTTCCACCACAACACAAAACATTTACCAGCTACAAGTGAGAGCAGTGTGGTGGAGGGGGCGGGGAAGCGACCAGCTGATTCTAGACACATCTGTGCATTTTGGCAACCACACTGCACCATGTACAAGTAATTAAACTAAACTGTTCACAGTGAGTTATTCTCAAGTTTGAAGAACAAATTTATAAAATATATACAATTTATACAATTTTCATGTGGATTTGTATAGTACTGCACCTTTAACATTGGCCTCTGTAACCGTTCAAATTCTTTAGTCTACCAGGACTCGGTCACATGGCCAGAAATTTCTTCTGAGAGCTTTATCTAACTAAATAATGAACAGAAATGGTCAGCATTATGATTCCTTGAAACTTATATATTACCAGGTTTAAATTTAATTCAGTTCAAATATTTCAACAATGGCAGCACTATCCATCTTTTGTTTCATCATTAATGTCTTATGCATGAAAAATAAACAGAATATGAAACCAATGGGGCATTACATTTCAAATTATATAAACATGCCAATAATAATGTATCATCTCTATATCCAAACTCCAAGACCTGCTTTATAGATTATTCAAAACATCCATTTTGAGTAAACTGATTGTCTTTGAAAAAATGTGTAGAAAACCAAATGAATTTATATGATGAAAATCTTAAATAATAAAAATATGTTTTATATATATATAAACTTACTGCCTTTAATGACAAAGAACAAAACAGGAAAATGGATTTTAAGTCACTTTGCATACAATATCCAACATGGAAAAATAGAACAGCATCCCAAATCAAGTCACTCTAATATATGTACAAAAGGCACTATTCAGTACTATACAAGGTCATTTGTTTACCTTTGTGTCTTATTTCAAATCAACAGGACAACATAAACATATAACTGCAGACCCTAAAAACTTAACCAAAATACAATATATTTTCAGTGGGGTACAAGAAATTTAAGATTTCCATCAACATAACATTAGCATAGAACTACAGAAGAGTGACACAGAATTAAAGAAAAAGAATACACTGATATTTGAAATAAGACAGTATTTCCTTACACTTGCATGCTAACTAGACAGCACCTGAAGGTGAAATTCATCCCACGTACATAGCACAAAGAGAAGGCCACCATGGGCGTACCCAGACAAGCGCAGCCATGTGGTATGTGTCATTGCAAACACATCTGCAGTGCCACATACCACACAGTCAGGTGTTCTCTGCACTGCAAGAGCATGCTGCCCATGTGTGCACTACTCTAGGTTTTTTTAGCTTGGGTTAAAAACCCGCAGGAAAAAAAAATGGAGCATCACATGCACGGGCAGTGTGTGCCACTGAAAAGCAGAGCTGGGGTGCCCAGAGCCACACTGTGGCTGCCAGCCAGGCTCCACCCAGCAGGATCATCATTGCTGCAGCCTCAGAAAGTCCTCAGGACCGCAGGTAAAGTGGCTGGGACCAGCACAGTGCTGTCCCCAGCCTCCCCTACTGCCCCCAGGGTAACTTGCCATGCACCAAAGCATGTGTGGCAAGGGTGTTCCCTGGGACAAGTAGCTGCCGTGTAAGGTGCGCTGCTACTACTTGTCTCCAGGGAGCCAAATGTCCGCACTTGTCTAGACATGGCCTATGGGTGCATCCACACCTGCAGGCATGTTCACTGCAGCAGCCCAAATAGCATTGGCACAAATTTGTAGCAGAGATTTGCACCTCAGCACATGGGCCTAAACATGCACTTTAGTGTGGGGCAAGTTTCATTCCCAGAATGCTTAGTGTAGTGTCTCAAACTGCTTTGAGGAACATGCTCTCCCATCTGGATGCAGCCTATGGGCACTTCTGCAAGTTGCTGTATGGCAATATGGCCACAGCACCACATGGCAACTTGCAGAAGTGCCCATAGGCTGCCAGCCAGGCTCCACCCAGCAGGATCACCATTGCTGCAGAGGGGATTTTGTCAGCTAGAAGAATCGCACCCTTGTCCAGTCATGCACTCAAAAAGAATGATCAAACATAGAGATTTGCTATTCTAATTATATTGTCTCTCTCATGAGTGACTGGTGCCTCCTGAACCTGGGGTGGGGGCACCCACAAAAGCCACTGACCCTGTCAGGGGGGACACCAGTCCTACCAACAGCACCAGTGTCGGCCACTGGGGGGGCATGTGCACCTCTGTGCACCCCTACCAGTTACTTATGGTCTTTCTTCCCCAAAAAGTTTGACAAGTCAGTTATTATTTTTATGAAATGTGAGATACCAGGCAGGCTGAGCAACTGAGAGGCATGGAGGGGCCTATCTGCTGACCATATCCTATGGCATGGGAGGTTTGCTGCTTACCCAAAGCCAGGATCTCAGACATCACTTTGAGGATTCCTGACCTCATCTGGCCCTCTGATTACTATCCCATGCTCCTCATCCATGTGGGCATGAATGATGCATTCAGGAGTAGTCCAGACTGCATCATGAGTAACTACAGGGCTCTGGGGGCCAGGGTTAGGATGGCAGGGGCACAGGTGGTCTTCTTGTCCATCCTTCTGGTCAGTGGTCACCATCAGCATCAGGATGCCTGCATCAGGGAAGTCAACCTGCGGCTCTGGAGTTGGTGCCATCACGTGGGTTTTAGCTTCTACAACCACGATCCGCACTTCCATGAGAGAGGCATCGTGGGACGAGATGGTCTTCACCTCTCTTCTAAAGGTAAGAGTCTGTTCTCTTACAGGCTGGCTGATCTCCTCCAAAGGGCTTTAGACTAGGTTCATTGGGGGTGGGGAAGCAGAGGATAAGGAGAACCTAGGATCAGCAAGCCACAAACAATGCACTAGATCCACCTGGGTAAGCACTAAGGTAAACACTAAGGGGCTCCATAGACATCAGGACAGAAGGGTACCAAGGGCACCCATCAGGGGGCTTAAATGTCTCTACACTAATGCTAGGAGCATGGGGAACAAGCAGGAGGAACTCCTTCTTGCAAGCAACAACTTTGACCTAGTTGGACCAACAGAAACCTGGTGGGACCCTATTCATGATTGGGCAGTAGGTATTGAGGGTTACAGGTTGTATAGATGGGATAGAGTGCTGAAGGAAGTTTGTCCATGCCTGCTAATTTGAATGCATCCAGCCCCTCCAAGTTCCCCTTCACTAAGTCTGCACTAACAGTTGGTGGGCTGGTGTCCGTCCTGTGTCTATCTATGAACCAATTGCAAGTTATGTCTTGGTCTGTGTCTAGGAATGTAGGTGCAAAGAACTCATTGAGGACCTCATCTTTGTCCCCCCTGTCCTGTCACCAGTTGCCCTAGTTTGTCCTGTAGGGGTCCTATGAAATCCTGCACCTTCTTTTTGCTCCCTATATACCTGAAGAAGGACTTTTTTTTTGTCCTTAATTTTTGTCACCATCCTAAATTCTAATTCTGCTTTGGCCTGCCTAACTGATTTCCTGTAAGTGCGAGCCAGGGAGGTATACCTCTCCTTGGTAGCTACCCACTGTTTCCACAGCCTGTATGCCTATTTCTTTGCCCTTAGGCTTTTCTGGACTCCCTTGTTCAGCCAAGAGGGATTCTTGGCCCCTTTGCCCCCTTTTATGTGCAAGGGGATTGTCTCCTTCTGAGCCTGTAGAATAGTTCCATTGAAGAACGTCCACCTTTCCTGGACCCCGATTTCACCAATGCTCTTGATTGGCGCAAGGGTCAAGGATGTCATCTACCTAGACTTTAAGAAGGCCTTCAATACAGTATCTCATACTTTTCTTCTAAATAAACTGACAGGCTGTGATGTAGATGATTACATAGTCAGTTGGGTGGCAAATTGGCTTAAGGGTCACACCCAGAGATTGGTGGTGGACGAGTCAATTTTAACTTGGAAAGATGTGGGTAGTGGAGTCCCACAAGGCTTGGTTCTTGCACCAGTGCTATTCAATGTCTTCATCAGTGACTTGGACAAGGGCATGGAGATCACCCTGTCCAAGTTCACAGATTAAAGCAAATTATGGGGCAAAGTTAACACACAAGAGGGTAGGGAATGGATACAGGAGGATCTGGACAGGTTGGAAAAAGGGGCAAAATGAAACAGGATTCAGCTCAACAAAAACAAGTGCAAAGTGCTGCTATCTAATGGTTTTGGTTAAAACCATTTTTAACCAAAAAAATGGTTAAATATAATAAGTTATTTGCAGTGAATTATTTCATCAGCTCTAGTTAAAATTATTAGAAAAGATCAATTTTTTGAAAGCAAAAAAATTTTTTTTTAAGAAAAGAGTTAAATTTGTATTTGATTTTTCAATATTTCTAAAATATTGTTTAAGTCATAGAAATAATAACAATTCTGAACCTGCATCAATCAGTGTCTTCCAAACAGGGTAAAGTGAGAGGTAAAGCCTTATCAGAGTGGTGTTACTGTTAAATGGGAACTAAGGAAAGAATCCTGTTTCACATTGCACATCCAAATGGCAGTTACCCAGCCACACACCTGCCATTTAGGCATTTATACCAAGTTTGTAATTCTGTGTGTGCATCCATATGGCTATTGAGCATGTTTAGTAACACTAACTGGGAAGGGATGCAGCTCCCGATGTACCCACCTGGATGAGTAGCCAGGCACAAAACCATAACCAGTGCATATTAGAAGGAGGGTACTCTCATGGCTTAGCAGAAAAGCACTCACCATTGAAATGGGATATCAGGCCAAGGCTTCACCTCATCTACACATCCCAGCAGAGTGCTCTAGCTACCAGGTTAAGGTTAGGCATTGCCCAGTCCTTGTTATTGAAGCTGTCCTCCTGGGCAGCCAAGTGAGGAAGAGATGCGGAGGTAAAAAGTAAAGATCCATTCAGAAGAGAAGATAGCAGTAAGGTGCTGGATATTGCCTAGGAAGCTTCTCTGATGCTTTCTATCCAAGACCTGTGGTCTTCTGATTAGAGCTCTGTGCTGAGAAGTTAGAAAGATATAATTTCAAAGACTCCTTGGTGAGGGGAGTCTAGAAGATGGATCTCCTGCTTCCTGGATGAGTGCCCTAACCACTAGCCTTTTGAGCTAAAATATGGAAGGGACCTTCCCCCACTCCTTATTTTTGCTGGGCTACAATTTCAGACCTTAGGTACATGTGTTCCTGAGCCAGTTTCCCCCTGAGCCAGTTCACCACCTGTGGTAAGTCCCAAGTAGCAGTGTGGACACACTGCTGCTTGAGTGCATAAAGTAAAATAGGATTTCTCACATAATCAGCAGTGGAGCTATAAGAAATACACCCAGTATTTTGAGACTCAGAAAAAAATGTCAATATTAACAATACTAAGATAGGCTCCAACTGCAGATATAGAATATTAGTTTCTCCATGAAGTTCAGAACTGAGGAAAGGCATTTGATGCCTGAAAGCTTACCAATAGCTCTACCAACTATACAATTGGATCCAATATAAGAGACCTCTTAGAACAACAGATATCTAGCGTAGGTACAAGAAAAATAAAAATATAGTGAGCAAACAGAATTCAGCAAGGAGTCAGCTACAAGAATTGAAGAAAATAATTTTATGATTTTTATACAATTTTACTTCAGTACTGCAAATCTAGAAAACATTCAATTCTGGGGAGTTTTTCAGTTAGGCACACCACAGCATAGAGTAACTATTTTTCCTTTCATTGCAGGATTCCACAAATTTTGAACAAGCGGGGAGGGGATGGAAGTCAGGAAGAATAATCCTAAAAAATTATGTTTAGAAACAGAACGGATATTGTTGAACAATGACTTTTATGTTCGCTCATATCTGCTAAACAAACGTCTGCAGTTTTTTCTCTACCATTAATATCCCCTTCAGTGAAAATAGATTTGCTAGTTATTACTAATAGTTCAAGCTCAGCTTGACCACAGGCACAGCCAGTAATTGTTTTTGCTACAGTTTCATTAAGTCAAAACTAATTTACTTTCCCTTCTTTTTTTTTGTCTGTCCTGGACTGGCTTAGTAGAGAATGGCCAGCAGGTGAAACAATGACTTGGAAAGAATGCTACAGAGAAAGACATGGTGATACAAAGAATAACTCAACACATATTAATAAGTAGCCATTCATAATGGATATAATCTCATTTAATGCTAATTAGGATTTTCATTGCATTCTGTTAGAGATAGTTTCCTAAATATTAGCTGTGTAATACAGTAAAAACATAGAAATTAATATTTAAAAATTAACAAAAAAGCAGATAAGTTTGATTTGGTATTAACACACACAGTTTTGTAATTGTCCTAAGATTTGCAAACATTTAGTATTTCAAAATCTACTGCATAATGAAAAAAATGTGTTGTTTTTGAACATTAGTACAAGGCAATCCCTCTTAAATAAGTTTTTTTTAAATGTACAACCCTACATCTACCCAACAACATGCAAACCCTGCTCCTAGTTGCAGCAGGCAGCAATCTGTTCTGTCAGTATTCAAAGCTGTTCATTTTGTTTGAACTCCCAAACAATCTTTCACAACATTGCATAGCCATAGCAATTGCTCAACACATAAGTATAGCTATATCATGGTTCTAGTAACCACAGAAAACACAGTAGGTAGTGGAGAGGCATTGCATCAGAAATGATGTACAGAAATAACTGTATTAGGCAAAATGGTGAGCTAAGCAGAACTGTATCAAAACAAAACAGATATTGTCTCAAATACCTGAATGGCAGCAATTATAGAGAGAATGGAGATGGATTTTTCTCTGTAGCCCCCGGGGACAGGACTAAGAGCAATGTCCTCAAACTGCAGAAGAGGAAATTTAGGTTGGGATTAGAAGGAACTTTCTTCTTCTGACTGTGAGGGTGGTCAAGCATTGGAACAGGCTACCTAGAAAAATTGGGGACTCTCCATCCTTGAAAATTTTTAAGAGAAGACTGAACAGATGCTTGTCTGGGATAGTTTAGTCAGAAACAATCCTGCTTTGGGCAAGGGGCAGAGCTAGATGACTTTGTGGCTAGGGACAGAAGTTACACACAAACCTATTTAAGTGATCTGGGTTTAAATCCATACCAGAGCAGAAATTCAGTATGCATAAACCAGTTTCAAAATGGCTTAAACTGGTTTAAGAAAGGTTTAAGAAAAACTTGGCTGAATATAGTATCAGATTTAACTGATTTGAGTCAAACTAGTTTATGAAACTTCTGTCCTAGACCTCTTCCTGGTATAAGTTCAATCACAGTAGCTCAGAATCCCAACATGCTTTACAGCCCTGGGCTGGGCTGGGCTGTTCTGTCTGCTCCAGCAGAGGAGGGTTGGTGGTGGGGAGAAGACTCCCCCCACCACCAGCAAGCCCTAGCTGGGGTCTGGGGCCAGGGAGGGGGGTTAAATTTCTCTTCCCCCAAATACAGAGCTGCCCTGCTAAATGCCTACTTTTGGCTGTGACTGTGGACTAGAAATTTCAGAGGTACCTGGAAAAGGAAGTGATGAGCAACACTGCATAGTCCTGCTGCTGTAATTCTAGACTACAAATCCCAGAGACTTCAGGGGCAGCAAGAAGAAGAAGCAAACACACAGCCTATGCTGGCTATGTACCAGCCCATGCTGGCTATGTGCTCTAGAGCAGTGGTCTCCAAACTTTTTTGATCGCACACCCCTATCAGTAAAGCATTTTTGAGCATGCACCCCCAATATATGTACATTTATATACATATGCATATAAATAGAAGTTCTAATATTTTCTTCCCACACCCACTGCTCTAGAGACCCCAACTTCTGACTTGATCCACTGCAGGCCTGTGGCTGCATTTCTTGAATCAAAAGTGGAAGTCTGGCCAGTTTTTTCTTAGTTTAATCTCTGCAGTTTAGACTAACCTGCAAAGACTGAATTGATTCCCTTCCAGTCCTACTTTCCTATGATCCTAAGAATGCAAGCAAGAATGCATTTAAGAGTGGTGACCACTCACATTTTTTGGGAGATCTAGCACATATAGTGACTGTCCCTTGATTTGAGGCACCATGAACTTTTAAGAGCAGTACAGAACCATTAATGGTACTTTGACCTCTCTGCCAAGTAGAAAAGCACCAGGTTTCCAACTGCACTATTTTCCCAGGTATATACAGAGTAGAAGGACTATTTTTCCCCACCCATGGTACCTTGTCACAGTGCACTTAGGTGCCCTGCGCCTGAGAGCAGAGACTGCTCTGGGGAGACCCCTAGTGGCAGAAAGGAGGAGGCTCAGCTGCCAGTCACCAGGGCTCCACAGGTGCTGGTTGCCAGGGCAACTGGTAAAACCAGCTGATAGGAAGGGGCAGGGCTTATCCCTTCTTAAGCCCAGGTAGGAGGCCAGGAGACCGGTCCCTCTCCAGCAGCCATGGGAGTAGGGACTCAGCTTGGACAGAGGGGAGGACTCTGCCAATGAGAGCATTCCCCGGTCACTGCTGGGGTTGGGGAGCCTTCCTTCCCCCCCGGTCCCTCACTCTCTAGTAGGGAGTAAATTTTGTTTGACCGGAAGATCTAGTTTTTATGTTGTAGCCCAGGGGCTTTATGTTTTATGTTTACTGTTTTCACCGGAGGACCGGGTGAGGCTGTTAGGGGTTGGAGTAGGCCAAATAGGGACTCCCCAGTAGCGTGGGGGTTCCTGGTACCTGAGAGGGTGCAGCATTTGTGGGCTGCAGTGGCCCTAACCCCAGAGCAAGGAGCCCCGGGAGTAAGGAGGAGGGCCAGAACATAACAAGGCCCAGGTCAAACCACATCAACTCCATCTGCGAGGCTTGGGGTGCGGTGTAGGGGAGGAAAAGGAGCCACAGGTAGCGCCCCCTGTCACCGGGGTGCGGAAAAAATGGGTAGCCTCCCGCTGATTACAACCATCTTCTAATCAAGTAAGATCAAGGCATGGCAAGCGAGTAAGCAGGTGGTTGGCCCACTACAGGAGGGTGGAGCTACCCTGGAAAGGCTCTGATAGTGATACTCCTGTCACATACCTCTATTCAGAAGAACTCAGGATCAGAATTCACTCTCTGCAGTAACAGTCACTGTCCTCAGACTCATCAGAGTAAAATACTCCATCAGCCACTTCATTCATTTATCTAAAAAGGCTTGTTTACACTGCCTCCATGCCAAGCCTGAGCACGATGCCATGAAGTAAGCCTTATCCATTTGCTCCCAAATCCTGAAAAAGAGTTAGTATAGCCGTCTTAGAGTAACACATGCCCAACAGTCATATTAGATTCTCTGCCTTAGGTACGCTTGCTTGTAAACCAGTATAGGGGAGAGTCAATTCTAATTAGCCTGCTCACTATGCCACATGAACATGGCTATAAACATTTTCAGTTCAGAAAGTAGCATACACACAGCACTGTTTGAGGGCATCACTGCTTCAGACAGTAAATATGCAGTGTAGACATGCCTATTGACTTCCTGGCTAACAAACCCTTACAGTAATACATAATCTTATGGCTCAGCTGTAGGCTGAGTGTTCAAACACAATGAAACATTACCACTGAAACAACTGTTTGTAAGTCTGGAAAGATACATAGATTTTTTCACTTGCCCTTCAGCTTTTAAAGAATCAATGAGTGTGTTATATTCACTCAGACTTCTATAAACTGGGAGGCAGAGCTGTCCAGTAGCTAAAGCACTGGCCTGGGATTCAAGTGACCTGGATTCTATTTCTGGTTCTGCTACTAGCTTCCTGTACAGCCTTGGGCAAGTCACTTCCCCTCTTTACGCCACCCCAGTTTTCTATCTGTATCACATGGATAATAAGAACGGCCTGCTTTGTAAACTCTTTTGAGATCTACCCATCTCTCCCATAGTGTAAATTCCATGCAAGTGTTTGTGATCTATTACATACTATATATTAAATGATAAAACAGTTAAGTTCTGACAAACTTTGATAAACAAAGGCGTTCATAAGAGAGACTACAATTCATAGAACAGCTTGATCGAACAGCTAATTGAAAAGATGAATGAGGACCAATCAGAATGTTAGATCTTCTTGTTATAGTTCATTTTCCTTTGAGTTTGTGTCTGCAAACAGATATTTTTTCATCCCCTTTTTAGTTATTATTTAGATTTAAAGTCAGCATAAACAAAATCAGAAAAGAGAGAGAAAAATGTGCTAGTCTAGAGTCTGCAATTCTCAAACAGGTTGTTGGACTAGATGACCCATGGAGTTCCCTGCCAGCCCCAAGTTGAAGGTGTTGTCACATGTATGATTGGATAGAGCAGGCTAGGAATTGTTTATTTATAGTTATGAGCGTGTGGCCGGCATTCTGACCCCATAATAGCATGTAAGACACAACGTGGAATGTAGCAAAGGTGTCTGTCATGGTGTGACGTGATGAATGCAATGACATGGCGTTTCTGGTTTGATGGTACTTTGTCTCTGCTTTGTAAGTGGCCAACCATTTTGTATCCTTGAACCCCTGAATAAAGTAGTTAAAAAGTCAAGTCCCTTCCAGCCCCACTTCTCTATGATTCTATGATTCTTCACATGGGATATTATAGATAATGTGCTATTAAGATTTAACTTGCTGTGAACATCATGAAGAGTACAGTTGGGGTTCCAAACAAGATCAGAGAAGAGAGATGTGCTTTTTTGGCAGGGATTTTTACTAATTAAATGAAAACTTTAGGATTTGCCTTCAAAGAGAATATGTCCACAGATGAAAAATATAACTGATCTAGAACAGGATATTTATATTTTATCTTATATTTGATCTTTATTTCTCTAAAGATTTTCTACTGCCTCCTGAACTGGTTCTTTGATGATGATGAGTATTATGGAATACATAGATAAAATATATATTGTGGTAATGACGTGATAAAAAAAATTGATCCTATGACCTTTGAATCCATTCTCACCAAGACAAATGGGCTGCAGCCACTTGAGCATGGACATTTGTTTCCCCAGGGATAAGAAGCAGTGGCACACCTTGTGCTGCTGCTTCTTGTCCCCAGGAAAGGCCCATGCCATGTGCCCTCTGGCATGCAGCAGTTTACCCTAGGTGGGGCAGGGGAGACTGCAGCCAACAATTGTGTTGGCCTCAGCAGATTTACTTGAGATCCTGGGGGCCTCCAAGGACTGCAGCCACAGCAGGAAACCTGGCTGGCAGCTGGAGCATGGCTCTGGGATCTCCCAGAATTAAAAAAAAAACAAACCACCCTGCGCTGCAAAGTAGTGGTCACAGGTTTTATTTATATGAAAAGCAAAACTAATTGGAGAACAGTTAGCAGGAGATGGACTCATTCATGATGCATTTTAAAAGTCAAATGTCACTACTTTTTCCACAGCTACAAAACACAGAGAAAAACATGTATCTTCACAATAATCCTAATAGTTTCTTTGAATTTTTGTTCAACTTGTCATGTTAATTCTGTGAAACTGAAAAATAGTTTGGATACTACTGTCACATCAGCTTCTGTATGTTTATCATTTTGTTTATGCAAAAATATTGTATGATAAAATATGATACATTTTATAAAATACTTATAACATGTAAGAAAAATTTGAGTGCACATATCATGAAATAGGTGAAGCCAATCTACTTCCACCTGATGTTGATTGAAATATTGTATCTTCTTTTTTTCTAGACAAAGAAGAAAAGAATCTTATTTCACTTCTTAGGAAACTGGCACTTTGTAGCCCCTAAGCACCTGCTTCAGACACTATTCTAGTGTCACCTATGCCTAGGTGCAGTGTAGACTTGAAAGCTTCCAATGGCTATTAAGTACATTTAGTAGGGCTGCAGTGTGGTTAGGCAGGTATCCAGGGTCATACCGGTCACCCAGGTATGTGTATGGCTGGGTAAGTCTTGAAATTGTAGCTGAACAAAAACCCATGATTATTGTGTGACAGATGCTGGAGGGAGTTTGAATCTGCATCTCCTGCTTCCCAACACATTGATCTAACAAGCAGGCAACATTTTAGACATTATCCAATTCCACTCACCCCAACCCTCTTTTTTTAAGCCATGCCACTGCATCTTGCATTTTAGATTGATTGGATTAAATAGATGGAGAATAGTGGGGAAGTTTCTGCCCTGTTGAGAACATGGGTCCCAGGGTACCTTTAAATGAGAGCAGCATCCATCTCACTAAGCCATACACATCTTTCTGGTGTGGTCTCACCATATAGCTCCCACTTTTGGTTATCCAAGGGCATGTGGGAAAGTCATCTTCAAGAGAAGGGCTGGAGAGGGTGCTGGATAGTGTATAAACTGTGACCTGGATGTTAGAGCCCTCTGCTGGGAAGCAAAAGATACAGGTTTAGACCAGACTTCTTCTGGCTGCAGGGAACTTAAACCTGTGCACCTGCATCCCAGGAGGGGGGTGTCCTGACTAGTAAGTTATTCAATGCTTATCCCACAAGGTGCTTTGGTATTGCCAGCAGGTAAAAACAGAATAAAAACTGTATGGAAAAGCCAAAAGTGGCATTTATATGGCTGGATAACTGCCCTTTAGCCATCTAAGATGAAATAACAGTCTGCCTAAAACATTGCTTGACATTTTATTCAAGCAGCAAGCCATTTCAAGAAGCAGAAAACACAATTTTAAATAATATAAAAGAACAAAAAGTAAAAACTAATGTTCAAAATGTAATATCAGAATTCTACAATGAAATTGCAACGTTTTTTAAAATGAATTCTTAAGTAAACATTTTTTATGTTGAAATGATTCTGACTTTAATTGAAGTTGGGGTGTTTTTAAAGGTTTTAATTTTGACAAATCTAGCATTTTTCATCAGCAAAGCATTTCAACAAATGCATTCCAACTGGATCTAGTTCCATGAAAACAGCTTCCATTCTCTTGTTAAAGGTATAACTGAGCTTATAACTCCATAATTTATGAGTTAGTATATTTGATGTTTGAAGGTTTTTTTAATGTTTTTATGTGCAAAAATTGGAGGTAAACACGGTACAAGAGTATGAGAAAGTGAGACATTAGAATAAGGGCACCTATAGATAGTGTGAATGCAATATAATGTATGCATATATGCAACACAATACAAAATTGGCCAATACAAAAATGCCACTTTTCCCCACAGCGGGTAGGGACAGACAATTATCCAACAATCATCATGTATTTTGCTTCCTATTGTTATTATACTACAAAGTAATGAGAATTTCGACTCTGGCGTATTTTTATGAATACACATTAGACGTGCTGGGTCAGATTCTGAGCTCAGTTTCACTGACGTGAATCTAAATGGTCTGCTACAAAGACAAGGAAGTTTTACATCAGCTTAAGAGTAGAGCCTGTCTGCAGCTGAGTGACCACAAGATATTTGGGGTCTCCACTCCTAGGCCAGCTGCCAACCAGTGTTAAAAAACCTAGTCTATCCTATCATGAAGCAGACCTCACTTCCACAGCCTTTTGGAGGCATTTCCTCAACCAGGTGTAAGACTAGTACCCCCTCTAAGGTGCTCTTCTGCCCAAAACCATTGGCATCCTAGAGGCTGCCAAGTTATCTAACTAATGCCCAGCACTTGGTAGTCACAGGTAGTACCATCTACTATAAATTACAGTAGCAGGCAAACCTGACCTGACAATTGGAAACTGTATTATAGAAGCAGCTATTGTTCCTGTAAAGTAATATTTCAGGGCTGGAACTTTAGGCTTTCATGTTCTTTTAGTCTTCTCAAATCTCCTTTTTTTTCCTGAAGACTACTTTTACCAATGCTAAAAGTCTATGCTACATTATTACAGTCTAAAGGGCATTATTAAGATTATGCTAAAAATAAAACCATTCTCTGGCTACCACAATGAGCTTTCGGTTGTCTGTTTATTTTTAGAGTGTAACCTTATGTAGCAAAGACCATTTTCTTTACTCCACTTCAATTACTTAATAAACTACTAAAATAACTGAGAACAGCATCAATAATAGTAGCACCCAAAATAAAGAAGGAATGTTGACAAGTAAAACTACAGATGATAATAAGTGCAAATGATCAGGGACATCATATTGTGCATGAAACCTCTTTATTAAAACTAGAATTGGTATAATCACTAGCTCAATAGTAATCATTAGTGGTTCAGTGATCTTGCCCTGTCAGGGTCATTAGATTGAACTGTACGAATAATTGATTTTTCAGTTCAGCAGCTCAACTGAAAAATGAATGGGGAAAAAACATTTGAAATTGGATTGATTTTTTTTATAAAACATTTTTTTCCCAATAAAACAAAAGCTAAAAATGTAGTTTTGCACCAAATAAGACACAGTATTTAACCTGAAACAAAATATTCAACTTGTGGTTGCTATTAAGAAAAAAATCAAAGAAATGGCTAGATTCATAAACATGCAGGAGGAAAGACCACATGGCCTTGCCCATAACTTTTCCAACAGACCATAGATTAGAGTACTCATTCCTATACCTATACTCGTTCCTATGGGAGACCTGTGGGAATTAAGCCTCTCTACTGCCTGTGGGAATTAAGCTGACATTTTCTATTTCCAGGAGGACACACATATGCCATTGTACTGTTGGATAGTCTGTGGTGAGGGGTTCTCATTCTTTACTGGTGATGGTATCCCACTTTCATAAATAAATACGTGCTGCTGCAGGGCTTAGAAACTTAATGACCCACTTCCTACATAACTAGCCTAACCACCTGGCTATTGAGTTATATCTCCTCCTCTGTCTTCCATACACAAGCTGGCATAATGAATATTTAAATAGCCTATGAAAAATGAAACAGTTTGAACAGGAGAGACTGAGAGCTAAAATTTCAACCACCAGTGTCTGAACTTGCAAGTACTCTACCTCAGAATATTCTTAAAGGATACCGATTAGGGAACCTGTGAGACATGTGCCAACTCTACCTTCGGAAGACTGAACCATCATGTATTCAACAATCATGACTTCAGGACTTGAACAAAGCTGATACTACATAAGGCTCTGGTAATCCCAGCTCTTCTCTACTGCTGTGAAGCCTGGCTGACCTACAGGGGCCATGTGAAAAGCCTGGAATGTCATCACCTGCACTACCTCTGAATAATCAATGCTTCCATGCTCATGGTGTTAGTATCAGTGAGGGCACTGGCATTTTATACCAAGGATCTTCTAGAGGTAGTCCTGGTGATGGTATTCCAGGTTTTTCACATGGTCCCTGTAGGTCAGCCAAACTTCACAGCTGTAGAAAAGAATTTGGATAACCGCAGCCTTATATAATAGGAGCTTTTTCTCAATGCATCTTAAGCGCAGGATACATGGCAAGCTTTCAGCATGGTCAGGATATATACTTTTGCTCATATAAGAAAGCAAAACTTAGGCACCTGGGGAGTTGAAAGTCAAAATATAAGATGACTATGGACTGTATGTACCTCCAGGATCTGGAACTAATTGAATAGTTTTCATGATTGCAAATATAAACTCAAATGCCTCTATCCCTCTGTTTTACTCTGCTGAAATATCCCCATTTATCTAACTCAAGAAGACTCTTATGTAGGATAATCAATTCTATGCTTTTGGCAAACTGACTTGATTATATATATATAAGTATGTATGTATGTATGTATGTATGTATGTATGTATTCTCACCCCCCCCCACCATATGCTAGATACACACTGGTCACACTTACACATGAGCTAATTGGTCTATAATTAGTCTACTTTACTGTGGTGTAGACTAATTAGCTGCAGAGTAAAGTGTCTCTGTCTACACATATGATGGTATTAGGCCCCATAAACCAACAGCTCATAGAACTATCTTACATTGGAGTAATTAAATGCAATTAAATGCACAGGTAGAAACTGACTGTGGGTGTAAATTGCACCCAGTTATCCTAACCAGCAGACCCCTGGCTGCTGCCTAGCCACACAGCTCTGCATTTTCAGAACACTTGTGCCCCAGTGAGAGCTGACACCACTTGATGCTGCCACTTGAAGCCCAGGGTAGAGCAGGGCAGGAGCAGCCCTGCCATAAACTACTCCACCCCAGCTGTAATTGCTGTTGTCCCAGGTGCACATGTAACACACTGTGCCTAGAAGTAATTTACTCCAGCTCAAACTGCTCTGGAGTTTATTGCTTTGAAATAATTGCATATATAGACCCACCACATCATCTGTTCAACATGTATATGGAGCTACTGAGGGAAGTTAGATGTATTGAGTTGATGGGTCACCACCTATAGAAGATGCACAGTATTCTATATGATTTCACCCAATCCAGATAGTCCACAGTGATTGATTCCACTATTGGATTAGAACAAATTGGCTGAAAATTATTCTGGAAAATATAAGATAAATGGCAGTAGATTTCAAAAAGAATGTAGAAAGGTAGATGATTTTCTATACCCACCTTCCCTTAGGCACCTAATATTGGGAAGGACCTCCAAGAGAACTAGTTCCTAGAATCTCTGCTCCAAGCTTTGTAAATGTACAAGGTGCTCATTTGCTAAATGCTACTTAACACAAAAAGTAAGTCATACCAGTTAATATGTATACTGGTTTCCCAGTTATTTCATGTTTACAAAACAGGAGATCACTTTTTTCCTACAAACTTCTCATGCTTGGCTCTGGTCTACTGGAAAAACATTTCTGTGTCTTGCTACAGTAGTTAGAATTTGGAGGACAGGGCTGTCCAACTTCTAAGTGGCCTCACATTGACCTCACCAGTGTAAGGCCAGGATCCCCTTGGCCCTCACATGACATGGGCACTCCCCATGTGAGTACCTCAGCCCTCACTCCAGCTCAGGGCAGGAAGCAAAAGCCAGAGGAGAAAAGGGAACCCCAGATATCCTAGCTGCTACTACAGGCAAAGCAATGTGGGGAGGTACAGTTGGATGGGAACCTAAGGGATGCAAATGAACCCCTCAAGGTGCATCCAGACAAGCATGCATATGTTGTATATGGTGCCGGAAAACCCATCTGTAGTGCCAAAAACCACACACACCACACATTCAGGCATTCACCATGCTACTAATTTGCAGTACAGTGGTGTAAGAAAAAATTGCAGTCAATCTCCTGGTGTCAAAAAAACCTGTCTAAAAAAAGTGGGGCAGTATAGATGGCAGCATGTATGTTGCCTGAAACTAGAGCCTGACTGGCTGGAGCCATGCTCCAGCTGCCAGTCAGTCTGCACATGCCAGATAGCCCTAAAAATCCTCCCCCTCCCCCCCTCCCCACTCCAGGTAAGGCTGCTGGAACCAAGTGCTGGCCACAGCCTCCCCTACCCCACCTGAGGCAACTTGGTGTGCACCAGAGCACATGGGTATGGGCATGGGCACTCCCCAGGGACAAGTAGCAGTAGCACAACTGTATGCCACTCCTATCTGTCCCTGGGGAAAAGCATATGCATGCTCATCTGGACATGCCCTTATAGGCATGGTTCACAGGTCACAAGTTGGGCAGGCCTGCACTAGGATTGCTCAAGATAATATTCCCAGAATTAAATAGCAGGGGTCTTGTGGCTGCTCATTCTCTGTGGAGAGTTTGGAATTCACTTTTGCCATTGGCTTAGCAATTACAATGACAATTCAGCATGATTCAAGACCTTTGTCCTTCCCTGGCTTATTGCTCAGGGGTGGAAACTAGGACCTTGGATAAATCTACTGTTTTTTAAGGAAGTTTTCCTTAAAAATAAAAATGCATACTTATGGTAAAGGTTTTTTTGTGACTGTGTACCTTGTTCCCTGTGTGCATGCATCAGCTGACTGTCTTTCATTACATTTGTGATTCCAGGGCTGAGAAGCAATGTCAGGTACTGCCTCATCGTCCACAACATTAAACAAAGCCCATCTGCAAGCAGCATGCTTTTTCAGGATTAAGCAGGTAGGAAATTAATGAAACTACAGCTATGCAGATATGACCTTTTAAAAAATCAAAAAAGAAAATGTGATAAAATAAAATTCTTCTTCTTAGCTAGAAGTATATATAAAACAATTACAACACTATTCTTTGGGGGTGAAAAATGCTTCATAGCTCCACAATTTAAAAGTACAAGTTAAGTCTGAAATTCTAAACTTTTTAAATTTTCCCCTTATGTTAGTATTAGAATGTTCTTTGGAAGAACTTTTAAAATGTTGATACTAAAATTAATCTGGATCCATTTTATTAAGCTACCTATACGCCACTATTTCTTAAGGCTCTCCCACTACCTATTTTGTACAAGGTATTAGCAAATTGCCTTATTTACAGGTAGCTTTCTTTCAAAAGGGATCCTAAAGTACTTTGCAAAATTACATTAATTCCCTAGGAAAACTCATCCATCATTCTCACATTTATTAAGACATGGAAGAAAGCAGTGCTGTTTGTGTTTGGCATTCCAAACCAAGTGTATACCAATTATTCTATCTACTCTCAAAAATACAGCATCTGTCAAAATAAGGCCTGTCTGCTACCGTGAGAAGAAGTAGCAGTAATGAATATTAATTATTCACTTCTATTCTTTGGAGATTTTATAGTAATTTTTTTACCTATCAAGAAGGAAAAATCAAATGATGTTCTTAGTTTTCCCCAGTCTATGTTCTGCAGCATTAAAGTGCTGGAAACAGTGTAGAATTGCATGTAATTGGCAAAGTATCAAGAAGACATTAAAAAACATACAACTCAAAGTTAAGATATGATAAAATATGATAAGGAAACAGGAAGAAATGAGTCTGCTTGAACTCTGATTGTTTAATTCTTCCAAAGAAAAAAATAAAATGATGTGATTACATGTATCAAAATGCAAGTGAATTTCACTGCTTCAATGAGGGAATCATTCTTTTCTTTTTCTGCTGTGGTAAAAGAGCAGGAAACAATCCGAGTCCTAAAATGATTCACAGATGAATAATACTGACTTTCCCTGTTTCTGCGGATTATTTATTTAATATGACGTGTGATACTCTTGACTAAATGCAAATATTCAAAAAGCCTGAAGCAGAAGTGCTCAAAGTACCGTGCTTTACTCAAAGTACACTAGATTAGTGTGGGAGTGAACAGAACTGATGTTCACTCTTGGGAGAGGGCACAGAATGGCCTCTACTAGCTGAGGCCAGGAGGCTGGGGGTACTCCCACATACCTCCCAGGAGGCTGCCAGAACATCCCCTCCCTCTAGACCCCTACCCCCACCACCTAGTGACTATCAGCAGCAGCTGTGGGGTGAAGGGGGAAATGGAGCCTCTCCCCTCCCCATTTGCTCTTAGAGGGGCCAGGCCAGGCCATCGTGTCAGGGGAGCTCTGTTTCCCCCACTCTTCCCATCCTAAGCTCCTGACCAATGCAGCTTGGAGCCTCACATGGCTTTTCTCTGTGCAGGGAACTGGGGTGTGAAAATGAAGACCCCTTGCCATGCTGGCTTGCCCAGTCCCCTCCAAGACCTGAGCCAGCAAGCTGCAGGGGGGCTCCATTCCCTCCCTCTCCCTTGGTTCCCAGCACAGTGAAAAACCAAGTCGGGCAGCCCTAAGCTGCAAGCTAGTGATCATTTGGAGCAGAAGAGCACTGATGGAGGCTACCATGTCACCCTAAAGGGGCCTCTGGGATGCCAGGAACCTGTGATCTAATTTGAATCATAATGGGAACTGGTACAGATGTTTGATAAAACACGCTAACCTAAAGTGCTTAATCTGGTACCACATCCACCCAGGGTTATCTTATCTGCCATTTTTGAAGCACTCTATTTGTCATGAACTTCTGTTCAGTTTTGGCTATAGAGCACTTTCGGCACACTTATTGTGTGATAAGTGTAACGTCTATACCTAGCATGGATCAACTGGAAATAGAGAAGTGCTGACATACTGTTAGCAGGTTTCAGGACAACCTTGCTGAAATAATCACTGCGTAGGATTCAACATACTGATTTCATATTAGTACAGATCACTTACATAGGTTACCAGTGATCTGATTATGGATTTTTAGGTTTTTGTTTTTGTTTTTGTTTTTGTTTTTTGCTTTAACTACACTCAGTATCAGAATGTATTGTTCTTATAATAGTTTATCAACTGGTATCACTGTTACATTAAACACAGCAGTAACAACAGCAAAGAGCAAGATAATCATGTTGAACTACTTGGTCTATTTTACAGAATTTTAGCATTCACCCCCTTGGGCCTCCAGAACTGCGTGAGACTGGTGTCTTTGAACAGAATCCACACTGACATGTTGGTGATCACAGAGAGCTCACTGTGAATGTGCCACAAAGCCAAAGTGGGAACTGGCCACACACACTTTTCCCATCTTCTGGCCCTTGGACAATTTCTGATTTTAAGGTTTGGCTCACTTGTAAAGAAGTTGAGCACCCACCACTGCAGTAATCCATGAATAATATTTAACAAATATTTCAAACTTGTCCCAGAACTTTTCTACTTACAGTTTTCTATAATTTTATCAATAATGTTCACTGAAAATGGGCCTGGCAGAAGAAAAGAGAGAGATGGCATAGCACTTCACCAGCTAACACCAAATAATTAATAACAACAACTTATGTAACACACACATACTGTATCTTGCATAAAAGTGAAAAATGCTTATGACTTGTAGGCATGAGGGTTTTGCATAACAGGCAATCCCTGATATAAGCAAGTCTGGCTCCACTGATATCACCGGAGTTGCACCTGCTTATTTTAGGGATGAATTTACACTATGCATTCGTATTTTATATTTCCTTTCAAATTCTATGTAGCATAAAACTTCTTCTGCAAGCCTGCATGTGCATTTCAACATCGATTTTTCTCACACTGCAATTTAAATTAATGGCCCTGAAAAGCACTATACATACCTTGGGCACTGTAGAATTTATGGGCTTAATCTCACAGGGCGCATCCACACGAGTGTGCATGTGCATCTTTCAGCATCTCAAAGCCCTTTGAGATGCTGCAAGAGGCACATGCAGGAAGGAGAAAATTTTCCCTGTGCTGCAAAGCTGAAACCCTTGGATATCCAGGGACAAAATTAGTCTCCTGGATATCCAGGGGTCAAAAAAATCGGTGCTGGAAAAACATGGGGCAAGGCATGGTCCCGGACCATGCCCTGAGGCAACCGGAGGCTTGATCCTCCACAGAGACACTCTGGCAGCCTGCCAGAGCATCTCTGTGGTTGGCCCTTTCCCAGGTGCTGAAGCACATTGCCTGCAGCAACTGGGACCCAATTTCCATGCCAGGTAAGGAGGTGGGGGGAGCTGGAGGAGCAGGGGGCACTACTGAGGGTGTGGAGGACCATGGGGGGGCAGCTTTGGAGGGATGGGTCCACTTGCTGCCCCCCGCATGACTCCAGCCTCCTCCATTTGGCCCACAGCCAGGTGCAGCCCCCCCACTCACCTCCCTGGTCAGCTTCAGCCTCCTCGTTCCAGCCCCCATTAC
>NW_017728948.1:48420387-48426493 GCF_001723895.1 Crocodylus porosus
CATTGCCCAACTGATCTCTCTCTCTCTCTCTCTACATATATATATATATATACATATACATACACACACACACACACACACACACACACAAACATTTGTGGTCTTTTGTTTTAGTTGTAGAGGAATGTGGATTTTGGGGTATTTTAAAGAGTGAATTGGGGATTTTTTTTCAAAGAATTTGTAGGTTTTAAATAGGGAACACTGGAATTCCTGCTAGGGAGGCAAGTGGCAGGACCCAGACAGAAAAGCCTGCTCAGGGCTGGCACCCGGGACCCAGTTGGAGATGGATGACCTCCTGGCCACTTGGGGCTAGGAGGACATGCTTTGACAGTTCAAAGCAGGCCACTACATGGGAACATCTTCCAGATGATAGCTGCCCAGATGGCCGCAGTAGTGCCGCACAAAGACAACTGTGCAGCTGTAGCCCACAGGCAGCTGGCCCAAAGAGGCAGGTGCCTCTACTGGCTGTGCAGCCTCCATATGGGTCCGGCAGGCACACAGCTTTGGGGGCCACATGCTGTTGCAGGTCACAGCCAGGCAGCAGCCCCCACTGTCAGACTGCTGCATTGGGTAGACGGTGCAGGGAACTCTCAGGCCTGCTTCAGCAGTGCAGATGGCACAAGGGGTAGTGTCCCCAGGTACCAATTGGCCAGTCCCCAGAAGCTCCTGAGGGCAAGTATCCCTGAGCTACTTGCCAGGGCAGCTTCTTATATTGCTGAGGCCAGCACAGGGCAACTTTTTATACTGCTAGGGCTAGCACAGCTGCTGTCCCTGGGCTCTAGCTCCCCCTGGCTGCAGATCTGAGAGGAGGCAGGCAGGGTTATTTTGCCCCAAGTGGCACAATTTGCCCAACACCAAAGTGCATGTCCATGCACGTGCACTGAGGCAAAAAGCCCCAGCTCAAATTTGCACCACTTCTATTTGAGCTGCTGCAAGTGCATGTGCTTGTATGTATGGAAGCGCCCACACTGAACAGGTCATAGTATATGACCAAAACTAGCTTAACTAGCTCATTTTTTCATTGCAGTGTCTTAAGTGGAACTCTGTCCAGGCCAGCCTTCCTGCATTATGTTTGAGGGGTGAGAGAGCTACTCTCCTACATATCAGGTTGCAATAGCTATGAAGGGCTGACTAACAGCAGGAAGGGTGGTAATCTTTAGATATGTTTTCCACCAGTTCTGTGCCAACAAGGGATAACTGCACTGAGGTGATAAGGTAATGTACATAGCAATATACCACACTAAAGAATAACTCTCATATATAATATTACAGCTACAATTTGAAGAAAACAAATCATTCAAGAGAGGAAGAACAATTAGGTAAAACTTAATGTAGCTCTGATTCAAAATTAAAATGTAATTTGTTAAAGTAGAACAAATAGAACAAATATTAGTGTTTAAGTAATTCATGAAAACTTTTCTTGTGAAGTGCATTGTAATATAGGCAATAAGTGGGTTAAAATCAGATGTAACATATGATAGCTTAGTGTATAAAGAAATGGAGCATATTTTTTAAAAGGAGTGAATAAGGAGTCCAGTTACAGAACAGGAGGGGGAAATACACGAAAATTATATTGTCCCATCATAAAAGTATATGTCTTAATGGTCATGTGCTTATCTTCTGACCCTTAATGCTCCTATCTTCCAAAGTAAAAAACCACAACACCTTCATTTAAAAAAATTCTGTCAAAAAATAGAGGAAGAAGCATTTCCTAATCCTATAAGGTAAAGTGATAAAAAGCAAGCTAATGGCATAATGAGATAAGGAATACAGTCTAATTGGTGATAAAATGTCAATATTCCAATAAATGTGCACCAGCAGTCCATTAGGTTTAATTAGGCTCTCTCAGCATGCAATACATCATGTAAAAGACAAATTGCAAAGGAAATCAGCTGACTGCTGTGAAACACTCATGGGTTGAGTTACCAAAGTTAAGAGAAGTCTTTGCATAAATTAAAGGTACCAGAGACATGTAAAGCAAGATGAGGCTTTTGGAAGAAGACCCTGTCTTTACTATTATTAGTTTATATATGAATATATAGAGGTATTTCTAATTTAGTGTGTTTTAATTCTTATTACAATAAAAGCTGCGTTATCCGGCACTTTACCATACAGACTTCTCTATCAACCGGCATCTGTTATAGACACCATCTTGCTGCTGGGGACGCAGTCGAGCAGTGTCACTAGCGACAGTCTCATCCGCCATCTGCCATTGTGATCACGTTGTGATCGCATTGAGCTTGTGTCTGTGCTTTTGATCATGTTGTGATCGTGTTGAGCTTGTGCCTGCGCTTTTGCTGTGACTTTGCTGAATATTGCTGAATATCACGCCCATCCTGCAACTATGGCTACCAATACTCCATCAACAAGCAGAGGACAGACTCCAAAGCACACTCCAAAGCAAAGCCACGTTCTGAGGCAAGCTCTGATCCTAAGGTGCCTTCAGAAGCAGCTGAGGAGCAGTAATATTAAAGTATACTATTTACTTTATTATTCCTTATATCATAGTTAAAATATTTAAAGTTAAATAGTTAAAATATTAAAAGTTGTTATATCATAGTTAAAATGTTATATGTTATATTAAAAGTTATAATAAAGTTATATTAAAATGGTATATTAAAAGTTATTATATCACAGTTAAAATTAAAGCTTAGTTTCTTTCTTAAAAAAAAAAAGTATAACTCTCAGATAACCAGCATATTTGATTAACTGGCACCCCTCATTCCCCATGGATGCCGGTTAACAGAGATTTTACTGTAGTATCATTGAAAAGCTATTTTAAAGAGGGACCAGGAATGAAAGTTAATAAGATGATGAGAGTGGTGAACATAGTTGAAAATGGCATTTCACACTTAGGCCTACAACTTGCAATTGGCATCATTTATGTAGACTGTTGTCTCTGTCAAGAGCTCCATTTACTGAAACAGGGCTCCAAGTGATCATAATGATCCATGTTCTATCATCTACAGGACTGGAGCCTTTAATTCAGAGAAAATATATGGAGAAGAGAGTGCAGGGAGATGTGAATGGAAAGTTGAAAGTGGCATTCTGTGCAGGAAAAGGGAGTATATGGTGGGAGGACACAGTAGCAGAAAAATTCCAAGATATAGAGACAGTTTCATAGTTTCTAGGATCGGAAGGGACCTGAGTAGATCATCTAGTCCAACCCCCTGCCATGGCAAGAAAGAGTACTGGGGGCAAACGACCCCAGCAAGGTGTTCATCCAACCTCCTCTTAAAGACCCCCAGGGTAGGAGCCAGCACCACTTCTCTCGGAAGCTGGTTCCAGATCCTAGCCGCCCTGACTGTGAAGTAGCGCCTCCTGATATCCAGCCTAAATCTACCCTCCGCCAGCTTGTGACCGTTATTCCTGGTCACTCCTGGCGGTGCTCGGGGGAACAGGGACTCCCCCAATGCCTGCTGATCCCCTCTGACTAGTTTGTAACAGGCCACTAGATCCCCACTCAGCCTTCTCTTGTGGAGGCTGAACAGGTTCAGGTAGACAGTTGCAATGCTTGACCACCCCCAGAAAGTTCTTCTTAATCTCCAATCTAAATGGCCTCCGCTTCAGTTTGAAGCTATTGCTCCTAGTAGTTTTCACCTACAGTCAGAGAAAAGAATAGCTTCATCTTTTTTATCACTGTTCAGGTATTTGAAGATTATTAGCTCCCCCTCTCAGGGTTCCCTCTCCAAACTAAATAATGATAGGTTTTCTTCCTGAACCATGCTTCTCAGGCCTCTAATAACTTTTGTCCCTCTCTGCTGGACTCTTCCCAATCTGTCCATATCCTTCTTGAAGTATGGGGCCCAAAACTGGACACAGTACTTCAGGAGAGACCTTGCTAGTGCTAAACAGAGCTGAAGACGTATAATTGCCCTTGATTTAAAAGAAGCTCATGTTAATATTACAAGCTTTTCTTGATACAAGAGCACACTCATATTCAGCTGTGGCCCTGAGGTCGGCTGCAGCCTATCCAATCATTCCCCAGCCTGTATTTTTGCATGCAATTGTTCCTATTATGACTTTGCACTTGTCCTTGCTGAATTTCACCTGGTTGATTGCAGACCATTTCTCCAGGTCATTCTGCACCCTAGTGCTGCTCTCCAAAATGTCTCTAACCCACCCAATTTGGTGTCAACCATAAATGTGCTAATTCATCGTCCAAATAATTAATAATGATGTTAATGAAGATATTAAACAATGCCAGACCCTTTGCTGTGAAGGCAGTCTATTCATAGCATCTGTTGAAGTAAGCCCTCTGCCTACAACAGCTTATGCAATTTAGTTAATCTGAAAAGGGGAAGGTATACGTTATATTTAAACCATATTAATCTATGCAATATTAAGCTGCGTTAAGGTTAGAACATGCTGTAAACAGTCACACTTTACGGGGTAATAATACCATTTCTTGCCTTCACAGCTAGAGGGCTGGTGAACAAGTGCTTTGCAAGGAGCCATGACACCCAGGGTGCCTTTACATGTGCAGTGAAGTTGGTCTGGTGCACCGTGATTACAGCATATTGGAGTAGACTGGATTAATAGAGGCTGTTGGAGTGTGGTAATTATTGTCTTCCAGCAGACTCCATCATATTTATCAGTGTCCCTGCACTGACAAATGGTGGCAGGGGTGCTTTAACTAAAGCTCATTCAACAGACTTTAGTTAAAGCACCCCTGCTGTCATTTGCCAGTGGGGACATGCTGATACACATGATGCTCTGGGCATTTTAATCAGAGCAGCTCTTAGAGCCACTCTAATTAAAGCGCTCCCCACCCCTGACTCCCAGAGAATGTGTATAAATGCCCCTGGGCTCTATTCCTGCTCAATGGGGTGGGGGGCGGGGACAGGGACAGGGATTGGAAGCGATGCATCCTTGTATGCTGAAGTACTGCAAATTGCTTGTTTTATCTTTGTAGAGCAGTTTCATGTTAGCCTAACAGAAGGTAAGTAGTATGGCCTGGAGTTAACCCTCACCTGGAGTCACACAACATCAAGACACTCAGAAGGCACTTAACATGAGTTAACAAGTATTAACATGCAGATGCTTGTATTCTAAATACCTTTTCTATGGTCTAAGTGTAACATGTAACTTTACCCTTCAGACTAATGTGGCCAACTACCTCTCTTAAAAAAACAAGACCATGCAGGAAGCCAGGACTCCCCACTGTCTGGCAATAGTGGTCTTAGCATTGAGCTCAAGTTATGATCTTTCTTGTATTCTCTATTGCTTTTGTTACTGATACCCTCAAGAATCTTATAATCCTTTCTTCCCATTTGCCCAGCTTTAACAGGAGGCATAGGAGGGGGACAGCCCACCTGCCCCATAACCCCAACCTTCTATCTAGTCTATTTCATAACCTGACAGTTAGGATACTTTCCTAAGAAGTTCACAGACAAGCTGCAAGCCAAGAATTATTGGCAGATAATTTTCAGAAAATAAAAACATTTGATAAAACTTAAATTTTGAACAACTGTGAACAGAAAATGTCATTAAACAAATTAATTATTACAAATTATTTTCCCAGTGGGAACTATAAATGCATATTTAAAGGCAGAATTTGGCATTTTGGTTCTGTTCCAAGCAGTTTATGCAGAAGAAAACCTGAGAAACAGCATTGTTAAATTTAATCAATATACAACCAAGTAACTCATCCAACATTGCACTTTGGTGACAGGTACTGAAAATTACTATTACACTAGTACATCTTTGTTGATGCATACTGAATCTCTTAATAGAAATACAAACCATGCAAAGTCACTGGCCATTATCTTTTAAGATTTGTGATGATTGGGAGGGGTCCTGGATATCTAGACTATTCTCAGTGGTGGCAGATGGCAGAACAAGGAGCAATGGTCTCAATTTGCAGCAAGGGAAGTTAAATATTAGGAAAAACTCTCTCACTAGGAGGGTAGGAAAGAGATTGTGGAATCTCCATCCTTTGATGTTTTTAAGACCTAGGTAGACAAAGCTTTGCCTGGGATGATCTAGATGGAGATGGTCCTGCTTTGAGCAGGGGATTGGACATGATGACCACCTGAGGTCCCTTTCAACCCTCATTTTCTATGATTCTATGAACTACCCCCCCAAAAAACACCTTATCTTGACA
>NW_017728948.1:48426898-48457619 GCF_001723895.1 Crocodylus porosus
CCTCTGGGGAGTCAGCATTTTGTTTTCAATAGGTTTCCTTCCTCCTCCCCCCCCCCCACCCCCCTTTCATGGATTTCAGTAGGTCCCTATGAATAACTCTTGCTGCCAATCTTACTTGCAGTAGGATTATGTAATTCCTAAACTCTTTGCCCATTATCCTCTGTAATCTAAATAGCATCTGATATAAAAGAATCAAGTGGGAATAAGAAACCAGGGTATCTGAGTACATGTACTCTCCGTGTGATCCAGAGAGATGCTTGGGTATGCATGCCTTCTTTCCATTCCTGCTATTAGGCTGCAGACAGTTAATATCTTAATTTACTTAATTATTGGCAGGCAACACAAAAGTATTGCAAATAGTTCGCCTGTACTGTCCTGCTCATCACTTTTTACTTTGCACTTGAACATGTAAGACTCATAAACTGGACTAATAGCTTTCTTAAGGATATAGTTACTGAGCAAACAGTAGACTGTAAATCATAAAGCTCCTGAAATCTTTAAAATTCCTTGTGTTTTGATAAGTGACTTTAGGCCCAGGTGTGTTATTGGTCTTGCTGGTTCATCTCCTAGCAACAGCCAAAAATATCTAGACTTTTAGTACTGTCAGCATCCTTTGATGCTGCTGCCTGTGAGTTTTCATTAACTTAACTGCAGACCAGGAAGGGGAGGAAGCAAGGATGAAATTAGATCTTTTACAGTTTCATTCCTTCCTTTCAGCAAGATCTCAGGATCTAGAGCTGAGTAGTTCTCATCCAAGAATTCCTGTATTAAGGTTCCTTGGTGTCAGTATGTCAGTACAGAGGAAGTTTGCACCATGCTAACATCACTACTAAGATAATATATAGTTCTGCGTATCTTTTTTCAAAATCACATGGCTGTGCTTTCTCAGAGCCTGGCTGAGAGTAAGATGACTAAGGTATAAACCAAATAAGGAGGGCAAGGGTGTTGACTTTTGGAGAGTGCAGTAATGAGTGTTACCCCATGCCCAAGGCATTGTCCTATCCATGGTAAAGGAGGTTAGCACTTTGGGGATATCCTCGGATTCCTAAATGCTCCTATTATTTCAGAGAAAAACAGGTCCATAGGACCACAGGACTTTTTAAACATCTGGATTTTACACACAGACTGCTGTTACTGAATAACTTCCTTTATTACCTTTGTGCTTCAATCTAGACATTAAACTAAAGTAAAATCTATTAACCTAATCAAATTTAAATGTGATTTTTTTAGCATTTTAAAAATACCCGTTCTCGAAACTGGCAAAAACAAACATAAATGAAAAATTCAACTGAGCCAAAGTGAACAACTTTTCACTGTCTACACCATCAAGAACCTCAACAGAACACCACACAGGTAAGCACAACATGCCCCCTCCATGTAGCCTTTGTGTAGCTACGTTATATCTGTTTCTTGGTGCAGCACATGTGCCATGTTTCTTTGCAACATGCCACGATACAGTCCTTTGACATCATAGACATATCATATTAGTCAAAATTTTGATCAGATTTCACAAGCCATAAAAACAAAATGAAATTCATCACAATGGCACATAAATACTATGCAGTGGGTGATTCTGTGCCAGGACATACAATGCCTTCGTTACTGCACTGTTATTTAGTACTTCTTTTTGGAAATACTAAAAGACAGTGAAGTAACAGCCCATACTGCACCATGCTAGCCATACATGGGTTATTTCTGGCCCCTACATCACTGTAGCAAAATGCTATACTGAGGAAGCATATTGCTACAGCAATGTAGCAGCAGCAGCATGGTTTTTGCCAAGGGACACTATGATACCATTGCACAGTGCTATGGCACCATAGTGTCTTGTGTAGATGCATCCACTTTTAACCAACTGTAGTGCTCTGTATTTCATATGATGCACTATTTGCAAATTACATCATCAGCAGAATGTGGGTTTCAGAACAGAGGTCAGAGCTCAAGGTATTCATGTAGTTTCTTTTTTTCCATCTCTGGGATCTATATCGTGTATCATTGTTTACACTGTTATTTTTGTACTTCAAGCAGAACAGTATTTTGCTTTCGAAGAGAAAATGTAGATAAAAAACATCTGCTTAGAAAACAGAAGATAACTCATACCAACTCCAATGTCTGCTTGAAGTATTCTGAATCTTTTACATGACAGTTCATTTCTTGAATTCATCTAGCGTTTCCCCATATGATATGATTGAGTGTATTCTAATAAAAATATATTCAACATCTATAAATATTCAGAAAGTAAATTATTTTATTATATTCCTTTGAGGCATGTGATTCACTCACTCATCCTACTTAACTAGTACTGACATTCTGATATATTCTCTGATGAAAAAAAATGTCTATTATCAATGCAGGGCTTAAAATTTGTATTCAAGATTGAAAATGATGGTCTTGTAGATATGATGCAGCCACTTCATTTCACTAGGCTTTCAAGAAAGGGGCTGAAGAATTCTAAAGGTTAGTACTTTTAAAGCTTTATGAATTGGCTTAGATAAAAAATTGCAGGGGTCATAGTTTCATAGTTGGTAGGGTTGGAAGGGACCTAAGCAGATCATCTACTCCGACCCCTGCCATGGGCAGGAGAGGATGCTGGGATCAAATGACCCCAGCTAGGTGGCTGCCTAGCCTCTTTTTGAAGACCCCCAAAGTAGGAGCAAGCATCACTTCCCTTGGAAGTTGGTTACAGATCCTAGCCACCCTGACTGTAAAGGAGTGCCTCCTGATATCTAGCCTGAATCTACTCTCAGTCAACTTATGGCCGTTGTTCCTTATTACCTCCGGTAGTGCTCGAGGGAACAAGGACTCTCCCATTGCCTGCTCGTGCCCCTTGGCAAGTTCATAGGTGGCCACCAGATCCCCTCTCAGCCTTCTTTTGTGGAGGCTGAACAGGTTCAGGTCCCGTAGGCTCTCCTCCCTGCTGCCCCCTAACCATACGAGTGGCCCTGCTCTGGACCCTCTCGATGCTGTCCACAATCCCTCCTAAAGTGCAGCACCCAGAACTGGATGCAGTACTCCAACTGTGGCCTGACCAATGTCGCATAGAGAGGGAGGATCACCTCCTTGAACCTGCTCATAATGCATCTATGGATGCATGACAAAGTGCGGTTCGCCTTCCTGACCGCTTCCTCACATTGGCAGCCCATGTTCATCTTGGAATCAATAGTGATTCCAAGATCCTTTTCTGCCTCTGTGCTGATGAGAAGGGAGTTCCCTAGCCTGTAGGTATGCTGCTGTTCTTCCTCCCCAGGTGCAACACCTTGCACTTGTCCATATTGAAACCCATCCTGTTCTCATCCACCCACCTCTGTAACCTGTCGAGATCTAGTTGTAGCCTGTTTCTCTCTTCTAGCATGCTCACTTCTCTCCACATCTTAGTGTCATCTGCAAACTTGAACAAGGTGCTTTTCACCCCCTCATCCAAATCGCCAATAAAGATATTGAACATTGCGGGCCCGAGGACCGAGCCCTGGGAAACCCCACTGCCCACATCTCTCCAGGTCAAAAATGACCCATCCACCACTGCTCTCTAGGTGTGACCCTCCAGCCAGTTTGCGACCTATCTGATTAGGTAGGAGTCAACACCACAGACGCCTAATTTCTTAATGAGAATGGGGTGAGAGACAGTGTTGAAGGACTTCCTAAAGTCCAGGAAGATTACATCTACCGCAACACCTGCTTCCAAGGCTTTTGTGACCTGGTCATGGAAGGCCACCAGGTTGGTCTGACAGGACCTGCCTCTAATGAACCCATGTTGATTGCCCCTAAGCATAAACTCCCCTGCTGGCCCCTTGCAGATATGCTCCTGGATAATTTTCTCAAAGAGCTTCCCCAGGTCCGAGGTAAGAATAATGGGCCTATAGTTTACTTGGGCCTCTTTCCTCCCTTTTTTGAAAATGGGGACCACATTGGCCCTTTTCCAGTCATCAGGCACCTCACCAGAGCACCACGGGTGCTCGTAAGGCTGTGCCAGCCGTCCTGCAATGTCCTCCGCCAGTTCCCTAAGCATTCTTTGCTCAGAAAAATGGAAGCAAAGAATCTGTTAAAGAGATTAGCTTTGTCACCTGGTGATGTCACCTGTCGTCATAACGCCTCAGGAATTGTAATAGTTTGAATGGCATGGACACTGCCTGTTTTACTGTGACTATAGACTCCAGAGCATCTGAATCATTAGTCTATGTAGAACACATAGTAATACTCAAAATTTCTAGAAAATTACTTATTGCACTTTATTTTGATTTTTTTTTATTTGAAATTATTTTTGTGTTATAAAACTATATACTATCTAGGGCAAAAGAGTATCTGTATTATTTGTTGTTAAATTATTCAGTTTGAGTATATCCTCAATTTATACATTATCTAGAACCTCTACATGAAGCTGTCTTTGTCAATGTTTTAAATAAGTGAACATTTAGAATAGGACTGTCAATTAATCGCAGTTAATGGGCGCAATTAACACAAAAACAAATGAATTTTTTTTACTAGCATTAATTGCACCCATTTTGATCAGGGGTGAGCAAAATAGGGCTGGCAGCAGCCAGACAGAAGTTGTTCAGCATGGGGGAAAAATGGCCCCTCACTGCTGCCTGGAGCTCATTCCCTGTCATTATCATGATGCTGATATGGCGGTGGGTGCTTAGCTCAGTAATGTCAGTCACTATTTCACATGCTCATATTGCACCTATCCAGACCTTTGCAATTGAGACACTTGGGTTAGATCCTATTTCACTTTATGTGCATAAATGGCACTTACACAGCTGCAAAATGCTGTTTTTGCAAAGACTGATTCTATTCCAGGCACAGTATGGATAGAAAAGCATCCACATGGCTACTGACAATGACTAGTATGACTTTGCTCTGGCCATGCAGGTACATGGTGCTATATAGTTGACTAGCTATGCAAATTAGTATCAAAATTGCAGCTGAGAAATAATCCATGCTTAGCAGATTATAGATGTCAGATAAGGTCTATCTTTGTTTTACCTATAAAAGCTGGATGGTTATGGAACTTTCCAGGAAGCTGGATACCTGGGCGGCTTGCAGACATTAAAAAAACCCCAAAAACAAACAAACCAGAAAATGTGTTACCAGAAGAGGCAGCATGTTACTTCAACCCAGCTCCACAACGTCTTATATAGATCAGGCACTTCGGTGGGGCTTTTTGGCACATTTATCTAAAGCTGATTCAATCAGCTATTAGATAAAAGCTCCAAAAAAGCCCGGTAAAATGCTCAATCTATACAGATGGCAGGCGAACCAGATCCAACTAATGCGCTGGGCATCTGCTGAGCTTGATGCGCTGCTGCACTGAGCCCAAAGTAGTGAGTAAAGTGCCACTTATTTTCTTTAATGTCTAACAGCAGCCTTAGCTCCAACCACCACTTCAAAGGTAGTTCTTATCCAGACCTCTTTCCAGCCCTCCTCTTGAAGCTGAGCCAATGCACTTTGCACTTAATATTCACTGGATAAAATGGATGGAGAGCAGTAAGGAATTTCTGCTTCACTGGGAGCAGTGCCCAGACAGGGAAAGAAGCATCCATCTCTGAATGACGCACTTTCTGGCTTTTTTACATATTCCTAGTTCCATGCATTAGTATCTCTCTTTCTTGGCTGTCCTCGGAGCCAGCTTCAGGGAGAAGAATGCACAGGGGTATAGACAATGCCTATCCTCTACTCTGGTTATTAGAATATTTTTGTAAAGCAAGAGATGTAAAGCAGGCTCAAACCTTTTATCGGTTAGGGGATTTTTGTCAGAAAGCTTAGGCATCTAAGCAGTCCATGATATCTATGTGGGTTTCAGAAGATTTCTGTGAGCAAACATTCCACCTAAGTCCCATTTTAGGGACTTAAGTTCTTTTGCATCTTATTTCTGGGTGTCCATCCACAGTTCGTGAGTTCTACGCTTGCATGGAGCATGTAATTTGGGTGTGGGAAACCTTTCCAATGCATAACTTGCTTTGTTAATCTCATCCTTATGTGTTTTAATTAAAACTTGAGTGAAAGAGTGTCACTGATGTACAAAGAAGACACCATGGCATTTACAGGAAAATAATTACTACACCAGATTCTCTCAGTCTTACTTACACTGGACAGTTTTGTAGTCCATGTATAGCCCTTATTTTACTACTTGCAGAGTATGAGTAGCAGAATGAGGTTAAATGACTGCAAAAGTAAGGGATTTAGAAACACTGATCCTCAAAGCAAAACATGAAAAGAACTGATATTTCTAAAGGATGTAACAAAATCAGCATTTATTAATACACATTGTTGTAAAGCATATCAATGACTAAATCTCCTTTAAGAGTCACACGATACTGGAAACCTTCACAAAAAGAAACCTCTCTATTTGACTTGAATGACCAAATTTTACATTCATTAAGTGGGTTAATGTTACATTTCAACATTTTACTATAAGTTTTTCTCCTTGAGCATTTGTTTTCAACCAACTGTGTGCTTTCTATAGTTACAGGGTGCATGTAGATGTGCAGGACGTTTGCTCTGATGCCCTATAATTACAGAGCACTGGAGCTAATTAGCATGCACCAGCAGCCTTGTGTCTTATGTATTCAGCATCCTGTGCTTCAGAATGGCAGTGGGGGTGCTTTAACTAAAGCTCATTGAACACCGAATACATGAGATGCTGTGGGTGGTTTAATTTGAGTGGCTCCCCACCCCCAGAAGACATTTAAGGACACCCACAGTGTTCGTATCTGTTATATTAAGAAATAGCCAGGAGATAATACTGGAGTTAAAAATCAAAATATTCAACTCCACCACTTCTATCAAAGAAACTTAGAGCACTGCCCTATTCTAATTACTGCAAGCCATATTTTTAAAAGTCTATTTTACAGCTACAAGTTATCGTGTGTAATGTTTTACACCCATAACAAAGATATAGGAAAGACAGTATCTTCAGATGCTAGTCAGTAAGTTCAATGTCCAACTTCCTGATTTGTGCCCATAAATGTCATTCATCACCACTGATATCAGAAACAACTGCAGTATTTTTCTCAGGCTCAGCCTAAATTCACATGCCTCAAGAGAAAGTGTCTTGTGAAAATTTGATGGATTGGGGATACCAGAAACGTTACTAATCTTAATCACAGTTAGTTTGATTAGGAAATCATAGAGGAGCTCTAGTGTCTTTCTCCTAAGGTTCCCACACACCACTCTAGAAAACAAGCAAGAGATGGGTAGTGCTCCTAGTTTTAGAGTTATATTTCTCAAAGCAAGTTTTTTAGTAAGACAAGAACTATCCACAGTGGGCTTACAAATGAGCACTCTGACCCCGTTTGCATTACTGAGGCCTTGTTGGATGAGGTAGACAACGCAATACTAGCATAAGTTGTCCCCATCAGTTTGAAGGAATAACACAGCCAAGAGTTGGCAAGTGAGGTAAGGTATGTTAATGCTTTTTTGCAACGAACTTCAGAAATAAAGGAACTTGCACTGCACACTACTGTATAGTGTAGTGTAACATAGAGAACCTGGGACTAGCTGTAACCCCAGGAAACTGTTATGAAGCAGGATCCTGGTTTTCTGTGTTTAAAAATAGTAAATTCTCTGATTTAAAAAACTCAAATCCACATTTCTCCATGATTAAAATTAAATGCCACTATATATATATAGGTATCAGTTGAACACAATGTTTTATTGATATATTTACAAGTTTAAAGGAATTTGGAAGCCTACCAGTGCCTCAATCATTATAATAAAATAAATTCTAAATACATATAAATTTTGGTGTTTTATTTTGGGTTTTTTATCATGGAAAATCAGAGCTCCTCCTGCTCCCTTCACTCACCAGGATGCAGGTTCAGCTGCAACTGTCCTCCACACTCCCAACTTCTGTGTGGTACTGAGCAGTCCTGATATGCCAGTGCCTTGCACATGCCATTGCCCCTCACTCCCAAGCCACAGTCTCCTAGTCCTGCTGGTACCCCTCACTGCCCCCCCAGTCCTGCTGGTGCTGCTCACTCCCAACCCACAGCCCCCTGGCCCTGATGGTGCCCCTCAATCCCCACACACAGACTTCTGGTCCTGCCAGTGGCCCTCACTCCCCACCCATAGCCCCCTGCACCTCCCAGGTCTGCCAAAGGGTCCCCCAGGTACCAGGGTTACAGGGCCAGGGACCCAGGTCCACAGCCCCCTTCTCCTTCCCAGCAGCACCCAAGACCTGGCTGCTGCCTGCAGGAAACAGCAGCTGCTGTGGCTAGAGCGGGCTGCAGAGCCCAGCTCCCTCACCCCCATAGGTGGCACGGCTGAAGCAGCGCCCATGGTGGGACACAGCAGCTGCAGGCTGGTAGTTGCATGCTGAGGGCTCCCTCCCTGCTGCCCTCCCTCTTAGGCCTCCACAGCCCAGTGGGCAGGACCCAGCACAGGAGGACAGGGCAGATTGGGACAGAGAGGCTTAGTGCCACTACCAGGAATCCCACACAGCCATGGTGAGGTGCTCCATGCCCGCCCAGCAGCAGTGGGAGGCACAACTCTGCACCACCACCACCACTGCTGCATCTTCCCATTCCTCATGCACAAATCTGAAGGATGCATGCAGCCTCCCCAGAAATGCATGCAGTGGTGAGAAGCCATCCCCTGCCAGCCTCCACGCGAGCCGTCCATGGCTCCATCCTGTCCCCTGCCCAGGCCCTGTGGCTACACATTCCCACCCTGTCCCCAGGCCCCAAGCCCCAGACCCCATGCACCACCCTGGCTAGGCAGTGCCCTCAGCCCCTGCCCTGCCTAGCTCCTGCAGGGGGTAGCAAGGGCTGCTCTCCATGTTGCCTCGATGCCACATGCATGAGTATGTGCAGACACATGGAGCCTCCTGCCTGATCGCCCTCCTCCCACTCCCTGCAGCCCCTTGCAGGTTGGAACTCTGTCAGCCTCAAGAGGAAAACCCACTGTTTCCCATGTTCTTCTTCTTAAAATGAGAAAATATGTGTTTTTCTCCATAGAATCAGAAAATCCACATTTTACCATGTTTTTTCCATGGCAAATGGAAAACCCAGATTCTGTACTGGAAACAGTCTAGCAGTGACAGCAGTGAGAAATATGGTATATTAACTTTTATGGAACTACATTCTGCCACAGCTCTACTGCTCCCAATAACTGAGTTCAAATATCTCTAAAATACACTGCAGTCTACAATGTAGACAGAGCCTTAGGCTGTGTATCTAAGAACTATCAAGCACGATAATGGACTCACCAAAGATCATTAACTTGTGGGGCTTTGTCATCAACACCATACTATTGCAGGTGGCTACATCCATAGGAATTTCTTTATGCAACCTTCAGAGCCACTCTTGCAGCTAGTCGGATAAGCCTCAAGTGATGACAATGAGACCAAAATATAGCTCTCTCACAGACTGATGCTCATATCATACAAACAGTGGTGAAGGCATTCCTTCCTTCTCAGGGAAAATAAATCAAACACCACCCACACTCCCTGAAGGCACATGAACCCAGAAGGCTTTATAGGGTGTCAGGTTAAGTACTGATTTTGAAAAAGCCCCTGGCACAAGTGCTCTAAACAGTTGCACTTTTAATAACACTGTATATTATTTAAAGTGTTTATTTAAAGTGCTATAAGTTAGAGCAGCAATCAACCAGACATTTGCCATTTGGTGGAGGGTGATCGGTGTTTGCCTGTAGTGGCTAAAGCCATCAGGGAGGAGGAACTCCTGCACACTGCCCAGGAAGCCTGCAGAATGGCCCCTCTCCCCAGCTCCACCCCCACTCCTTGCCACCAGCTGGCAACTGTCAGCAGTGGTTGCGGGGGAGAGAGTGAATGGAGCCCCCCACTATGAGAGCCCCACAGCTTGCTGGCTGGAGTCTCAAGGGAGAGGGGGCTGGCCTGAGTTTGCATGCCAGGGTGGCTCCCTTCATCTCCCCCGCCTCAGCCTCTCGGCAACTACAGTCAAGAGCTGCAGCATGGGGCTGGATGGCTGGGCTTTTCTCCATACTGAGAACTGGGCCCAGGGGGGAAAGGGGCCTCCCTGCCATGAGCTCTCTCCCCTGCCCCCCCCCCCAGCTTGTTGGGGGTAGGGGGGAAAATGGACCCTCTTTGCCACATGGGCCTGGCCCAGCCACTACCAAGATCTGAGACCACAAGCTTTGTGGGGGAGGGGGTATCCCTGTGACAGACAGGCTCCATTTTCCCACCCCACCACTCAGGGGTGTGTAGGGAGGTGGCAGTCCATGGATGCAGCTGGAGCTGTGCTCACCTGAAGCAGAGGAGCACTGGCTGAGGCTAGCAAGCTGCCCAGCTAGGGTCCCTAAGGCAGCAGTAGAATGCAACCTATGCTGAAGCACAATTGCTGTAGTACAGACATTTTAAAATGTGTTCCAACCTAAAGTACTTTAATCTAATACCACATTCATCAAGGGTTAACTTAGAGTGGGATCCACTATTTTTAAAGCACATTAACTGCCATGGACATCTGTTCTGTTACAGCTTCAGAGTGCTTTCTGCATGCTTAATGCGTGTTAAGTGTAATATCTATATCTAGCTTCAGATAATATAATTCATCTACTGGAACAGAGGAACCATTTACTGATGAATATGTAAAGCACCCTGCCTTGCTGCCCTTTACAATTATTGATATACTGGCATAGTCACCTCCACATGATCACTCTGTGGCTGCACAGTTCATACATTTGCATGGGACAAAACAAGAAAGCAAGGGACTAGAACACAAATGGCAAAAAACTCGATCTGAATGCAATCCATTCCTCAAGAATGGATGCAAGGTAGACCAGAAGGATTATCACTTTCTCCATAAAGTCATGACCAGCAGAATTCTTCCATAGTGGGCCAGTCCAAATCATCTACACTCAATGCCAGAGCCTACTGCTTTTAATGCAAAGGAGTTTTTGCACCAAAACCAAGCAAGTGTTGGATAGATTCCCTAAGACTTGACAGTTCATTCATGGGCAGAAGAAAATAAACTGTTCTTAAATTGGGAATTATTCCTTACTTTTGTAAATAACGTCAAAGTTTCCTTTCACACCCCCTAGCAACAGCGATGCATTACTGAGACTGGGTCCATAGAAGATGCAGCGGGTGCAAAACACTGCAAAATTTTGAGTCAGAAGTAGTAGGACAGGACCAGCAAAAGAGTATGTATATGCTGCAGTCATCATTTTAACATATCTAGCTTGGAGGTTGGGTGCAATCTAGTCTTCAACTCCATACTTTCATGGGAGGCTAATTGAGTAATTTTATCTGCTTCTTGGGCAGGTTTTGCAGCTGTATGGTGTTATAACTCAGTAACTACTTGTACTTCCATTAACTTGGTTTTGTCAACATTATGCTGTATTCACAGCAGTGCCTATATAGCAGACGTACCATTTGTACTTATAATTGAGAAAAGGCACTGAAAATATCAAGGGGTCTGTTAAAGCCATGAAGGTAGACTGTCAGCTGTTTAGCAACTTCGCTACTGAAGGACAAAAGAAAAAGTTCATTCTTTGCTTGAGATTCCCCCAAATAACTCTTTTGTTTCAGAGACAAGACTTAGGTATAATTGTGTTGATGAAGAAGGTGTGAGAAGTACATGAATTGCAACCCTTTAAAAATGAAGCCATATTTTCTCAGGAACTATACTTAGTGGAAAGAAAGAGAGACGTTGCATAGAATGCCAGGGCTATGTAACTGTAGGAGACTAAAGAACTCAACATGCAGATTTGTTGGCTTTTAAATCCTTACATCAAAGCATGATAAATAAGCTGTAACTGTTTTGTTCTTTCTGTGCAAAAAGAAATGAAAAATGCTAGGGCATTTTAAATTACTATCTTTTAATAAATAACAAATGAAAAGATCAGTAACCCACCTTACTAAATGCTTGCAGTCAGTTGTTTCATTTTGAGGAGTGTGTTGTTTTGGCTACTCTTTAATTTAGCATTCATTGGAATGAGCTTTAAATATTCTAGCTGAAACAAGGAAAGGCAACCTCCCCTGAGATCAGTCAATATAATCAACCATATTATGAAGGAAATTAATTTGATCAGATTTAAGCTGAGACATTTATAGGATAGACAGGTGATGTATTGACTTTTCTACATGAGAAGCTAACTACTGGAGTTATAAAATATTATTTATGGGCCAAAGTGATCAGACACCTGATAGGAAGCTGTGAAATAGTGATACTAACCCTCTTTTTTCCCCCTCCTACCCCCTTTCTGTGTCTTTTCCTAAACCACTTCTATTTGTGAAGCACTCTCCCAGTTCCAGTTCAGCAAACCACCTTCACATCTACTAAGTTAGAGCCCTCTTAAATGTTTAGCATTTCTATATGACCCAGGACCCAACTTCCAGAAGACAAGCAGGGGTGGGGACTGAATAATGCCTAACCTATGGCCTAGCAGTTAGAGCCCTCTTCTACGAGGTCAGAGAAATGTCAGTTCAAACTCTCTGAGTAAGAGGTGTCTAGAACCTTAACCTCCTGCTTGCTATGTAAGTGCTCCTAAACACTTGATAGGGGCAGATCCAGAGGAGGTGCTGTCTGCACGCTGCATATGTAATGAGCTCTCGAGCTCGCTGGCATGTCAGCACAGAGCCTGTTGGGAGTTCCACATGTGCTGTGAAGTAGTTGACTGCTCTCCCCAGAGTCCTGCAGAGCCTGCTGCAATTTGCTTTTCCTCTCCCTCCTCCCCTCCTCCCTGAATTCAGCAGCAGGGGAAAGGAGAAGCAGCAGCATTCAGCCCCCACTTTCATGGATCCCAGGGGCCATGCACTGCTGCTGCTGCTTCCCTCCTTTCCCCTGCTGCTGAATTGGGACTGGCAGGGGAAGTGCTCATTCCATATGCAGAGATGTACTTCTATGCTGGTGAGCTCTGAGAGCTCACTGACATCCAGGATCATAGTGACCACATTCCCTTCAGCAGTTTGACATACATGCAATGAGCTCCCTTCGCTGTGCATGCACCACTCATTCCAAGAGAGTGGGGCCACACTCTCACAACTGCAATCCTGGATGTATCCCTGCAACTAGGCTATTGGAAGAAAGCATGGGAGGGCCTTCTTCCTCTGCTGTCTAACACCTGCTTGTCTAATACTTGTTGTCTAACACCTGACTACAATTTCTTGACTTGTGCACCCCCAGGGTACACATGTAGAGAGGCATGTACCTACCAGGCCAGAGCACAGACAACTGTACATACTTAGTGGCCATGTGGATGCTTATGCATCCTCACCGGACATGGAGTAGGATTGCTAAATGTAAGTGACAAAAATGCCAATTTCACACTAATAGTAAAGGAGGATCCTGCCCTACCTTGAGGAGTGGAGTCTTGGGTTCCAGTCCCAGTCCAAAGAATGTTCAGGCATTGTCTGGTTTATGCAAAATACATAACTGTCCTCAAAGCAGGGACTGGAACCAAGCACTAGCCACATGCTTTAATCACTGAGCTACTGAATAAAGTTTCACCAACACCTCCTGAGGCAATCATGTTTTAATAGAAAGAAGCGAGCCATACTTTGTGTTAAGAGAAAGACCTAGATACTGACCTTCAGGAAAGAGCTCTAAGCTGTGGATCCCAAGTGAAGGAAGCACTTCCTTTTAGCATCCTTCAGTAGAGATAGGCACTTTAGCTGTAGGGAGGTGCAGGCCTTAAAACACAACTGTTTTCTCAGAATTTTTCCTGTTTACTATAGTGGCTATTTTAATTTCCATTCTGAACCTCTCAGCCCTCATTGTCTAACTGTGTAAATATCTCATTCAAGGCTATGGAATCTGCTACAAAAGTCACCTAAAAGGCATCTAAAACTATCTGTGGATATAAGCTACATTCACAACCCTACTGAATAGAAACTAAGCAGAAGAATAAAAGAAGCACGTTTTTGTTTCATCTAGTCGTAACAAAAATGGTCCAAGAGATAATTTGCAAAAGTCTGTAAACTATGCCAGCTGTAGTCATTGCATAAGGACCTTGAAAAAGTGGCCAGAACACTGTGGTGTCTAGTTTGATGAGATAGACATAGGGGTTGTAAGGGGATGCAGTTAAATGAGTCCTTTAGGCTGGGACAATCCTTTATAACCTTTTAAGGCTATGTCCTCAATTTTAGCAAAGTTAAAATTAAATTAACACAAAGGTCATTTGTACCATTTTGGCAATGAAAATGGATATGTTATGGTAAAAGTCTGTTCTTTATCTCCAACAGGGCCAGCCTTACAGTGGCTGACAACCCAGGGTGCCATGGTCCTGGAGGGCACCACACACAAACACATGTGAGCAGCCAGAGCTCACAGCACCATACTCCCCCTGCCCCACCCTACTCTTGCTGATCCCCACCCCAGGCAGGAGAAGAAGTGTCCATCCCAGCCTGCCCCCTGCCTTCAGCCACTTCTCAGAGGGAGTCAGGCTAGGTACATGCTGGTGGGTGGGGTGGCACCTGCTCCAATCCACGTACTTTGCTCCCACCCAGCAGTAGTGGTGTTTGTCTGTGGGTAAGCAAGTCTCTTGATCCAGCCCAGCAGCTCCTCCTAGGTCTTTATTTCTGAAATTTTCACTAATACTACTATATAATTAAACTCAAAGAAAGGGCACCAAAATACAATTTTACCCAGGGTGCCATTTTCCCTAAGCCTGGCCCTGATCTTCCAGTTTAAATATAGAGACCTTTTTAAATTACAGATGTAACCCAGGTACACCCAAGGGTGTGCCCCATCCTCAATTAGATGGAATATGTCAACAGGCAATAGTGCTGTGAGACAGAGGCTGTCACTTGGGTTAAAATCCCTCTATCCTCTATAGAGCCAGGCCAGGCAAATGTTACTTAACTATATACAATTTATTGGTTCATAATATAAATATAAAAATGCACCTGAAATATGAAAATAAATATTTATAGTGGATAGACAATAAACAATACTCCAAAATAATTGATGGTCTGGGAACTGACCCTCCACTGAGGTGTCATACCCAGCACCAGCACCCAATAGGGCAACCCTGTAAGCAGCAAGCAAGGTGTGTCCTCCAGTAACCCCAGACACAGAGGAGTGATGGATCCTGAAATAGGTAAGCACAGGTAAGTCTACACAGCAGATGAATAACTAGGAACCCAATGGGACAATAAACAAAATATGGCAGTAGAAGGGTAAGTTCATACACAGGAACGGTAACAACTAAACAAGAATATATATCAGGTAAGACATAACAATAAGCAATATGATTAGAAATGGTATACAAAATATACACTGCAACCTCCAAAATATTAGGCACACAACCACCCTGTTCTGAAAGCATAGACACACTGGAGGCTGGGGTCCCCCTCCCCAGAAATCATGGGCCCTAGCAAAACTCTCAGTAGCAACAATAGGGGCCCAGTGCCCTCCCTCCTGGGCCAGTACTGGGACTGGAGTCTTTACTCACTGGCTTCCCAGTGGGGTCCCCTTCCTCAGAAATAACCTTCCCTGTGGGATCCACTTTCCCCAGCAACTCACATTCTCCTCTCCAAGGCAGTCAGGGCTTGACCCCTGGTTGATGGCTCCACTGCAGCCCCCCTGCATTGGCGCCTCTGGCTCTTCTCATGGCCTGGTGCCCTGTCCTGGGCACTCAGGTTGAGCTGCACCACCACCTCCACTTCCTGGCTTCACACCAGGGTTTCCCCGCTTGGGCACCAAGGCCTCTTTCAGCTGCACCAAGCTGCGCTCCTGGCTCTACCTGCCCGGGCTTGTGCCTGGGGCTTTCCCACTGGCCCCATGCTCCATTTGGGTACAAAGCTCTTTTAGCTCTGCCAAGCTGCACTACTGGCTTTGGCTATCTGGTAGGGCTGTGCAAAATTTGCAGACTGTTTCATTTTGATGCTGTTTCAACTCATTTCGAGCTCAAAACAGAATTCAAAATTAAATGAAGGGCAATCAAAACATTTCAAAAGTTTCAAAACATTTTGAGTTTCAAAGCTGAAGCTGTGCAGAAAGTAAGGAGAGGGAGGGGGGAAGGACTGCTCTCATATTGACTGTGTAGCTGGCCAGTGACTGTCATCCTTCCCTGAGGTCCATTCCAATCCCAGTGCTCTAGGGGAGAAATGGAAAAACAGCATAAAAGGCAGCATTGTTTGAATTGGCCTGCTTTCTGCCTTGGGGTCTGACAGTTAGTGAGCCGTGCCTTCCAGCAGCTCAGGAGTGCTTCACACACCCCTATTCTTTACTATTCCTTCCATCCAGGAACACCACACACATACACCAACTGCAGATGCTTCCTCAGCCTGACAAAGGGCTTTTCAACCTGAAAGCTTGCTAAGATATATTTCTCTAACTAACTATTCAGTTGGTCTGCTAAAACATACCAAATTAGATTGACGCAAAGGAAAGGACCTTGTCTGCCAGTGCCATGTCTGCTCTAGAATGTCATTCCTCAGAGTTGATTTTGCATGACCCCTCTATGCTTTAAGCAGATTCAAGGTGGCTCTAAATTTAGACTTGGGGAAGGGAGGGCCAAAAACCTAAAGAGAAAGGAAACTACCACTGGAAAAAGAATCCTATTCACTTTTCTAAAACATGACAAAAAAAGAGGCTCTTATTAAGGACTTTGCTTCATTTTTCTCTAAGTAGAAAGCTTCTAGCCTTATCTAATGTAAGAATAATTCTTGGATAATAAGTATATTTGTTAAGAAACGATTGCACATATATGTCATGTGCAATGTGGTCTCATTGCCTTCCTAAAACAGTAGAGTTTCAAGACCCCTATTTTATCCTATAGTGTTTTCTTCCGGGTGTGTATAGTGTAACGTTTAAGTCTAATGGAAATATGGGCAGATTGTGCATGCATGCACACACATCTTCCCAAAAGTATTAGAACTCTAGAAAAACTAGGTTGGTTACCAAAGTCACAGAGACTTTTATCTCTGCAGTGATCTCACAATCAGCAAGTCTAACCATGCAAGTTTGCAGTATACAAGTATATAAGCTGGCATGCTAATAGAATATTTTTAGCACCGCAGATCAAAAGAGAATGTCAAGTTGGATTGTGGAAACTGCTGATGCAAAATGAGCCCAACAGGCCGATTCTAGTTTTAAATATATTTCCCTGCATTTTACAAAAAGATCTAAAACACCCTTAAATAAACAAAATTATTTCTAGATAAACTCTGTCTTTCTCTACTGGAGCCAGAAGATGAATCAGTTAGAATCCTAATTATAAGAGAAGAGAAACATATCTAGATATCCAGGTTGAAAATCAGTAAAGCAATAGAGCTAGATGCCCTGGAATAGGAACTCTTTCATGCAGTACAAAGTCTCTTAATCCTGCAAATGAAAAAAAAAAGTTAGCTTCTAAAAGGATTTGGCTTTGAGGGTGATATTCTTTAAACTAGATAACCATGTAAGATGTTTTCCAGCCTTCTTAAACACGGTCTGTAAAGTATTTGCAAAGATTTCTGATTTACTATGGGAAAATATTTACTCTTAACTGTATTTTAGGCTGTGTTAAAAATACAATTTTTTTTGGTATAATTCACTACCTTATTTGTGGTTAACCTTTTCTATACAGTGATTCTATATGACAACAACAAAATGCTCCAGGACCCAACACTCTTCTCTCATCCAGCTGAAAAGCTGCTGAACTTTGTTTATGATTTTCAATTGATGATAGTTGTGGGATCTTTTTTTATATATAATAGCCATTGGATATCCTTTTTTGAGAACTTGTACAGTGTGGGTGAGGTCCCAGATAATTGGAAAAGGGCATATATAGTGCCCATCTTTAAGAAATTTAAGAAGGAGGATCCAGGGAATTTCAGACCAGTCAGCCTATTCTGATACCTGGAAAGATCATAGAGCAGGTCCTCAGGGAATCTATTTTGAAGCAGCTAGAAGAGAACAAGGTAATCAAGAACAGCCAGCATGGATTCATCAAGAGCAAGTCATGCCTGTCCAACCTAATTTATTTCCATTATAAGGCAACAGGCTTTATAAATGGCCAGAGAGCAGCAGATGCAATATACTTTGACTTTAACAAGGCTTTGATTCTGTCTCCCATGACATGATTTTTCAGAGCTCCAGTATGAAGCTGGAGATAGGTCTGGTGAGAGTATCTGGGTTAAGGTCAGAGGGGAAAGCAACAAGGGTGATGTCATGGTGGAAGTCTGCTATAAACCACCAAACCAAAAGGAATTGGTGGATAAGGCTTTCTTCAAACACCTAGTGGAAGTTTCCCAGTTACAGGCCCTGGTTCTCATGAGGGACTTCAATCACCCTGACATCTGTTGGGTGAGCAATACAGTAGTATGCAGGTGATTCAGAAAGTTTTTGCAGGGTACTGGGGACAACTTCTGGCTGCAAGTGCTGGAGCAGCTAACTAGGGGTCATGCTCTTTTTGACCTGCTGCTCAAAAACAGGGAAGAATTGACAGGGAATGTAGTACAGTGGATGAAAGCTTGGGCAATAGTGACTATGAGATGATTGACTTCAGAATCCTGAGGAAATGAAAGATGGAAAGCAGCAGAGTAAGGACCCTGGACTTCAGAAAAGCAGACTTAGACCCAGGGAACTCATGGGCAGGATCCCCTGGAAAGCCAGTCTGAGGGGGAGAGGAGTCCAGGAGATCTGGCTGTACTTTAAAGAAGCTTTACTGAGAATTCAGGAACAAACCATCCCGATGTGTGGGAAGACTAGCAAATATGGCAGAAGACCAGTGTGGCTTAGCAGAGAACTCTTCAGTAAACTAAATCACAAAAAGGAAGCTTATAAGAAGTGGGAACTTAGACAAATAACTAGGGAAAAATGTAAAAGCATTGTCTGGGCATGCAGGGATGAAGTCAGGAAAGCCAAAGTGCAATTGGAGTCACAGCTAGCAAGGGATGTGAAGGGTAACCACAAGAGTTTCTACAAGTATGCTGGTAGCAAAAAAGAGTATCAGGGAAAGTGTGGATCCCTTACTGAATGGGGGAGGCAACCTTGTGACAGAGGATACAGAAAAAGCTGAAGTGCTCAGTGCCTTCTTTACCTCAGTCTTCACAGGCAAGGTCAGCTCCCAGACTACTGCACCTAGCAGCAAAGTTTGGGGAGGAGGTGAGCAGCCCTCAGTGGTTAAAGAACAGGCTTCTTAGAAAAGATGGACAAGTACAAGTCTATGGGGCCAGATGGGATACAACCGAGGGTGCTGAGGAAGTTGGCTGATGTGGTTGCAGAGTCATTGGCCATCATCTTTGAAAACTCATGGCAATCAGGAGAGGTCCCAGATGATTGGAAAAGGGCAAACATAATGCCCATATTTAAGAAAGGGAAAAAGGAGAATCCAGGGAACTCCAGACAAATCAGCCTCACCTCAGTCCCTGGAAAAATCATGGAGCAGACCCTCAAAGAATCCATTTGTGAGCACTTGGAGAAGAAAAAGGTAATTAGGAAGAGTCAGCATGGATTCATCAAGGACAAGTCATGCCTGACCAACTGAGTCATGCCTTCTATGATGAGATGACTCGCTCTGTGGATGTGGGGAATTTGGGGAGACCAGTGGATGAGGCATACCTTGATTTTAGCAAAGCAGTCTCCCACAACATTTTCACAGGCAAGCTAAGGAAGTATGGGCTGGATGAATGGACTGTAAGGTGAACAGAAAACTACCTGGAGCATTGGGCTGAGAGGGTAGTAATCAATGACTCAATGTCTAGTTGGCAGCTGGTATTGAGTGGAGTTCCCAGGGATCGGTCCTGGGGCCAATTTTGTTCAATGTCTTCATCGAAGACCTGGAAGATGGCATAGAGCGCAACCTCAGCAAGTTTGCAGATGACACCAAGCTGGGGAGAATAGTAAATACACTGGACAGCTAGGATTCAGTGACCTAGACAAATTGGAAGATTGGGCCAAAAGGACTTTCATGAGGTTTAACCAAGGATCTTAGAATAGAACAATCCCACGCACCAGTACAGGATGGGGGCTGACTTGCCTGGCAGCAGTTCTGCAGAAAAGGACCTGGGGGTTACAATGGATAATAAACTGAATATGAGCCAGCAGTGTGCCCTTGTTGTAAAGAAGGATAACAGCTGCATTGGTAGGAGTGTTGCCAGCAGGGCAAGAGAAGTGATTATTCCCCTCCCCTCTATTCAGCACTGGTGAGGCCACATCTGGAGTACTGTGTTCAGTTTTGGACCCCCCACTACAGAAAGGATGTGGACAAATTGGAAGCAACAAAAATGGTGAGGGAGCTGAGGCACATGACTTCTGAGGAAGGAATGAGGAAACTGGGTTTATTTTGTCTAGAAAAGAGGAGACTGAGAGGAGACTTAATAGCCTTCAACTACCTGAAGGGCAGTTTTAAAGAGGATGCAGGTAGACTGTTCTCAGTGGTGGCAGATGACAAAACAAGGAGCAAGAGTCTCAAGCTGCAGCAAGGCAAGTATAGGTTAGATATTAGGGAGAATGTTCTCACTAGGAGGGTAGTAAAAAACTGGAACAGGTCACCCAGAGAGGTGGTGGAAGCTCCATCCTTGGAGGTTTTCAAAAGCTGGCTAGACAAAGCTTTGGCTATGACAATCTAGTTGGGGATGGCCCTGCTCTGATCAGGGGGTTGGACTAGATGACCTCCTGAAGTCTTTTCCAACCCTAACTTTCTATGATTCTATGACATTCTCATTAACAAGCTCAGAAAATATAGACTAAATGAAATTACTGTAAGATAGACACAACAGACTGGATCATCATACTTGGTGAGTAGTGATCAATGCCTTAATGTCTAGTTGGGAGGAGGTATCAAGTGTCTGTACCCAGATTCTGTCCTGCATCCAGTATCATTTACTATCTTCATTAATTTGGATGATGGGATTGAGTGCACACTTAGCAAATATGCAGATGACACCAGGTTGGGTGGATTTGCAGACACCTGTGCAGAATAGGGCTAGGATCTCGAATGACCTAGACAAAGAAATGGAGAAATGGTCTGCGATCAATCAAGTAAAATTCAACAAGGACAAGTAGAGTCATTGTATGCAGAAATACAGAATGGGGAATGACTGGCTAGGCTGCAGTACTGCAGAGAAGGAACTGGGGGTTACAGTAAACCATTGATTCTCAACCTACAGCACACAGGCTACCTGCAGCCCAATCAGCACACTACTACTGCTCACATAACTTCCTGTTAAAAGATTTTTTTAAATGGACACACAGTAAGCAAATTGTGGGTGCATCCCACATAACACATTGAGCGTTGCAAGTGTGGCCCACTATGGCAAACAGGATGAGAACAACTGCAGAAAACCATAAGCTGAATATGAGGCAACAGCATGCTCTTGTTGCTGGACTGTGGGGATGAACTAGTTGATCTCATGAGGTCCATTCCCATCATACATTCCTATGATTCTGTCAGCTTTAAAAAAGTGTCAACCACCACTGTATTTTGTAGTCAGGCTTTAACAACACAGACCAAGACCCACAAATAAATTTGCTAAGCCCAGCTAATTTATGGATCAGAACTAGGCTAATCTTGGACATAGTCCTAACAACATGGGAGGAGGGACTTCTGGGCATACCCAGAATCAAAGTTTCTACCGCCTGGTTTTTAATGATGAAAAACACAATGTTTGTTGAGTTTACATGTCCAGGGTTGGGTGGTAGCTAACACCTAATTTTTCAGGATCACAATTTTTTATATTGGTGCCTAAATTCTGCTTAGGTCTCATATGAACCACTGAAGTCATTATTGGGATAGGACCTTATTTCCCTCTTGGATTCTGCTCTCAGTTATTATTTAGTCACCTAACTAAAATCTAGGTATTATGCCACATGTAATTGTGTTAAGTAATTTTCTGAAAATCTGGATAAGAAAGACTACATGCCCTGTTTTATTTACCTTACTGAATCTCAAGAGAGAAATATTGATGGAGTTATGACAGTGATTATCACATCATCATTTTCTTTTAAATAGCAAGAGTTCCTTCATAGGAGGCAGATTTCTGACTCTACCCTGCCCATATTCAATAAGTTACCAATGGAATTTAATTTTTTAATATGTAATGTTAATGACCAGGACAAGACAATTAAAACACTAGCCTTCAATTTTCAAAAAGTAATACACCTCACAAATGCAAGGGGTTTGAGCTCTAATAAACAAAGTTTCTATCTGGCGGCTCCTAAGCTGTGAGTTGCTCTTTAAATATGTTACAATATCTTTGAGTAAACAGCCTTTGATTATCATTCAGATGAGTAGATCATCATTTCAGATTACAAAAGGATCCATGTGCCTAAAAACCTGAATCAATTCTTTAAACTCAATTATGTTCCTTTATAGAACTGAGTCCAACAGGCTTAAAACAGATTGAATCAGCTCCTACTGGCACTGATTATTAGGATTAGAGTGGAAATGAATTTCTGGTTTAGATTTTTACTTTTGTTTGAGGTTATGACTTTTCATATTTTTTCTTTATTTAAAAAATCTAACTTTTTCTAATTGGTACTATGTATCAATATAGGTAGCTTAAATCAGCAGGACTCAAACCTTTTAGCAGAAACAGCGTTTACATGCAATTACTGGGTCTCTAAGCTAAAATTTTTAAACTTATTTGGTAAGAAATATTCCAGATGCCTTGACTTGGGTCTTGGTAGAATTAAAGATAAAGCTGATCTTTATTCCAATTACTATCTTGTGCTATATGCTCAATCAGACTAGACAATGTTGAATTTGACCTATCTAGAGGTCCACATCGTATGACTTACTAGTGATACAAAAAGAAACAATGCAAATATTTATGATTTAAAGGACAGCAAATTCTATGTAGAAGAAAGACAAGGAAAAATGAACACGCTATGAGGGTAGTTTAACTGAATTCTGGAAATCTAATGTAGTTGGAAAATTTAAATTCTGCTTCATTAGCTGTAAGTAAAGGAAAGGACAATGGAAGGGGAAGTGGTTAAAGGTGAATATAAAGATACATTGAGCCATCTAGCACATTGCTGGTGCCATACAAATAATAAAAAATAATGGTTAATTAAAAGACAAGATGCTTCATTTAAACAATTGTAAACAATTTGGTAAGGACAACGGAGAGATAAACTATCAGAAGCAAAGAGATCCATTAGATGGAAACGAGTCAGATGAAGAATAAAAAGAATATCTCAACTTGCAATACAATTTTGAGGAGTGTATTAGTGGTCCTTTCAGCTGATGCTATCTTAATGTTGTTGCCCTTTTTAACAGGGAAGAGATAAATAAGGGGAATATCTCAACCCATCCCCAAAATGAAAAGAGGAGGTGCTTGAATCTTGACATTTTTAGTCATTTCTTCAGCGTGCTACTGTGTACTAGTATGCAGCAGAACATTATTTCTGGCTTTTTGGTTAATTGACTTGAAATGGTTACATGGCCTTTTTCTTTCTCAAATAAGAGAAAGAAAATCTTAGCAACTTTAGCATAGAAGTAAAAAAGTCAAAAAATACTGCAGAACTATTTAGTCAAACTAATGATGTTAAGGATGATATCACAATTAAGTTACAGATGCTTTTTTCCAGAATTGTACTGTCTGAATTGGAAGATAAAAAACAGGTCACAGGGAATATCCCTTGATCATTTTTAAATTGGATGGTTATTTATATTTAAGTTAATACCTATGAATGAAAACTAGGATTTTTGAAGACTGAAAGATGAATTTTTGACAGATGTGATTTTGTAAATTACATGTAAATTAGATATAAATATACATAAAATACTTGAACAACTGAGAGCTCCATCAGGTTTTCTGCTGGAATTTCACCAAATGTTGGCAGGAATCTAAACCCTCCTGTAGTGTGCAGCTTGAATTTTCAGACTACAAGCATGTGATGTGAAATTCATAGTTAAACTGAACATTCCAACAAAACCAAACGTTAGCATTCATAAAACTCCCAGATAAGTTTCAGCACACAATCCTAAATCTATCTTTGTATTATTAGCCATCCTCCATCTACCTCCCATTTTACAATTAAATTCTTTACTGGGAAAATATCAGACCTCAGCAAGTTAAGCATAAACTCATAATTACCTTACAATAAATTCAGTCAAAAGATAAAGTAGTAAAAAAAAAAAATGCAATTATTTCAGCATTGAACTCTTATTTTGACTTTGCTTCATATTGGAAATATGAAGCATTCAAACTCTCATGGCTTTCTTAAATCCTGGCCAGAATGTGTAACCTGCTTTTGTGTACATTCAGATGTTACACTTAGATCGACTAAACTAGTTAGGTTGGTCTAAGTACCAATCTGTACATATGTTCAGGGAGATTAGATTGGGCAAAAAATAGCTTACCTAATTTTGATTCACCTGGGATAGGTACAGACATTCAAAAACATGAGGTGTAATCAACCTAAGTTACACCGTTCTTTGTAAGCAGCAAGGTTTAAATCAGTAGTGAACAGAACACACATTTGCTCTTTGGTGAGTGGGGGTGCAAATCTTAGAGCAGTTTCTGCCATTTTTAAACCAGTTTGTGTGTGCTGAACTTCTGTTCTGTTCTGAGTATAGACCAGTATCAGATCACATATACCAGTAAAAATGCAATATCTGTACCTGGCCCTGAGGAGGTGCACTAAATTAGACTGGGCACATGTTAGCCTGATCTAACCAAATGTCTGTATAAATTCAAACCACAGCCCCAGGCTTGCATTTTTCCTGCCCCTAGCATCCTAACCAGCTTATTCTCATTTACTTCTATGACCAGGTCTCTCACCACCTGGACACAGAAGATGTGGTACACGTTATGTATGTACCTAGATTTCCAAAAGGCATTTGATCTAGTATCCCACAAAATCCTTGTGGGAAAACTGGAAGATTTTGGACTTAGCTGCTCAATGGTTCAGTGGGTGGGCCACCAGCTACAGGGTAGGACCCAGAGAGTTCTCATTAACGGATCTGTGTCGTCCTGGCGTGAAATGGCTAGTGGTGTTCCTCAGGGGTCCGTGCTTGGACTGATGCTTTTCAACATCTTTTTAAATTTGGATGGGGGAGTGGAAAGCTCACTGGCCAAGTTCATGGACGACACCAAGTTATGGGGCAATGTGGTCATGTCAGAAGATAGGTTGCAGATACAGGCAGACCTGGACAGGCTTGAGAGTTGGCCAGACTGGAACCAGATGAAGTTTAACACTTCCAGGTGTAAGGTGCTCCATCTGGGGCAAACAACCCTCAACATACATACAGGCTCAGTGGTAACAGCTTGATTTGCACCACAGCTGAAAAGGACCTAGGAGTAATGATTGACCATCATATGAATATGAGCAGTCAGTGCGAGGCGGTGCTCAGCAGGACAAACAACACACTGGCATGCATTAACCGATACATCTCATGTAAAACTAAGGAAGTGATACTCCCACTGTACGTAGCACTGGTGAGACCACAGCTGGAGTACTGCATCCAGTTCTGGGCACCACACTTCAATAAGGATGTGAAAAAGCTTGAGAGGGTCCAGAGAAGGCCCACCCATATAATCAGGGACTTGCAAGGAAAGCCATTTGAGGAAAGGCTGAGGGACCTGGGCCTCTTTAGCCTAAAGAAGAGGAGGTTGAGAGGGGACTTGATAACAGCTTACTGCTATATCAGAGCAGTACATCAGGAGCTTGGTGAATAGCTGTTCACTAGAGCACCCCTGGGGAAGACCAGGACCAATGGATACAAACTCCTGGAAGGCCGCTCCAGCCTTAATACCAGGAAAAACTCCTTCGCAGACTGTGGAATAAACTCCCTCTAGAGGTCACGCGTTCACCTACCCTTGAGGTTTTCAAGACAAGACTAGACAGTCACCTTGCTGTGGTTACCTAGCCCTGGTTGTCTTCCTGCCTAGAGTTGAGGGGGGGCTGGACCCAATGATCTGTGAGGTCCCTTCCAGCCCCTAACAATTGATGAATCTATTAATTTATTTTAGCCCCTTGATTCCCTACTCTGGACAGACAACAGTCCCTATGGACCCACCAATCTCCCCACCCCAACAAACCTATTACCACCACTTCATCTCACCCGCCCCTTCCCACCCTCCCCCACCTACACTAAACACAATGGTCAGTGTTTGTTTAAAGGCTATCTATCTTAAGTCTTTAAAATACACATATCAGCCCAGATAATCCTGAAATATGCTGTCCCCACAAGGATGGAAGGTGGGTCAGTGAACTAAACTCAAGTGCTGCATAGAAAATTAATGTTAATTCAACAAGAAAAAGATGAAAGATACTGGGAAGCAGCTAAAATAATTTAAATTTCACACATGTGCCTCATACTTTTCCAGAATAAATGGTTTAGATGTTATCAAAGAAAAGCAAGTAACGGGGTCATTTGTTTAAGAGGTTCCTGATTCCAAGCACCCCTTTCATGACCTATCATAATATTTTCACAGCAGTGTGCCACTGCTTGTTGTCCCCAGGGGAACAAATGTCTACACTCATGTGGAAGTGGCCTATGGTGGGGAAAAGTCAGAGCAGCAAAGGGGAGTAGAGTTACTGGAGCAGTACAACAATTGCAGAGCTTGGAAAGGTGCAAAGTATGACCCTTTTCCAATCTTTCCACCTCAGAACAACACATCCCGAGACTATGACTCTTACAGGTGCCAGAGTAACTAACATGGATCAATGGCAAAAAGAGATTTGGTATTTTATAGAGATTTATTCTAAGCCTAGTGTTGTTTAAGATTCTTGTTAATGGTTTGGATGCAGGAATAGAGAGCTTCTGGGCCAAGTGTGCAGATGGCATAAAGCTGGGAGTGTTTAACACTCTAAAGAGTAGAAGAAGAAATCAAAAGGATCTTGACAGATTGGAGAACAGACCACTTAGAAAACAGAAGGAAATTCAAGAAAGGCAAAGGTAAGATGCTACTCCCGTGGGGTAAAAAAAACAAGTGTGCAAACATAAAATGAGAGACAATTCACTAGGCTTAAGTGTCATTTCTAGGGAGGAGGGAGTTGGTGGAGCACAGGCTCAGCATTAGACAGCAATGAGATGTGGAAATGAAAGAAAAAAGAAATTCATGTGATTATTTGTGGAGGTTTGCAAAACATCTGTCTCCAAAAACTGAGGATCACAGTATGCAACTGTGATACCTTCTCTAAACAGCCCCAATATTTATAGGTTTCACTGAAAAAGCCTTACAGCAGTGTATTTCCTTTCCAGGATAGATTTATCTACATTAACCCACTAGTTGACCTGAGTGACATTAGTTTGACTCTTACGGATTCACAGTGAGTGAAATTTAAAGCATTACTTAAGTTAACACTGAAAACCTGTTATTAGAGTGGCTTGAATGAACTTTCAGACAGTTTGCTGAAAAAAGGAACAGCGATTAGTAACAGAACTCTCAAACAGTGGTGGGTGAAGCTTAGTGCATTGTTATTAGAAGAACAATACCAATGTTAACATTATGTGATTCATTTCAGGCCCTTGGCAGACATTACAGTAATGTTGCAATGGGACCTAATCCCTGATTTCAACAATTGCATGCTCTGCCATGCCACATATGCATAGCGGGATACATTATTGTTGGAATTGGATACCAAACCCCAATAGTGCTATTCTTTTAATAGGAACATTGCAACTAATTGGGTCTAGCAAGTTTCCCATCCAGGGGAGCCCAAGAACTTCCCCTACCAGGGGACTTTATACCTCCCCTGCACCTGTCAGTCCAAGCAGACACAGACAAGCCTGGCTGGATGAGTGCCTGGCCCTACAACTCCTTCAGAAACTGCAGAGCAAGTCGCATTCTGATGCCAGGTTGCAGGGAGCCCTGCAGCAAGCGCCAAAGCAAGCACACTGCTGGGTAGCAGTGAGTCTAGTGGCTTACTGCCACCCAACACTGGTTCAGCAGATGAGTTCTCTACACCAGGCACCCTGAAAGCATCTGTGGGGTGCACTGCACAGTTGTCAGCCTGCTGATTGGGAGGGAGCCCATTAACTGATAGACTCTTGGCTCCAAACATAAAGCCAGGAGGTGCAGTCTCATGTTCAATTTAAGGCACGATGGAAACCAGCCACAAAAATGGTCCACATATTTTGCTTCTCATTTTGGTTTCTCATTTTGTTGCATTATTAATTCCCTAAAAGTTTGTCAGGGTTACTATTTATGGCATGATTAACAAGTTAATTGCATCCTAAGTTTAACATCTGCCAGGGGCCTCAGTCATTACAGGTCCGCTGAAAGCAATGTATTGGGAAGCTCTTATCAGTGCTGCCCTGAACTCTTAGCTAACTGCCAAAAGCAGGTCCCCCATTTTACAGACTACCTCTTCCTTCTAACTATAACATTTCTGTGATTGGAGTAAAGTCACTATTGCTCCTCAAAGCCACTCAGAAAGGGCTTCAACAATCCTTAGGACACTTCAGACAACACTTCAGAAAAAGGTGTTATAATATCTTCATACAATGCTACAATACCTTCAATGCCATCCTAGCTCATAGGACTGGAATCACAGTAAATATTACATCAATTGCTCCATACCTTGCTCCTCAGTGACAGGTCAAAGGAGGTAAACCCTTTTTCCTTAGTGTGGTCAAAATGGCCCTTCTGTATACTATTTTTACAGTTTTTGAGTCAATAATTCATTGAAACCACATATAACAAATAACCTCATTACAGAAAACATCAATTTTTTATGTAAAAATGGATAAAATTGCCAATTAACTCTGCTCAAAAGTATCAAGTGAAGGTGGCCACCATACTTTTCATACATCTATGAACTAAAACCCTACTTTTCCAAAAATCTGAAAATAACTTTCAGAATTGAAAAATCATACCAAAGGAAAATAATCTTCACATAACTTTTTAAAAATTAAACACAATATTACTTTGGTCAAAAATGTCTCATCTAAGAAGTTCTACTGCTGAAAAACATTGTTTTTCAATCAAATATTTTACAGCAAAAACCACATTTCTGCAAAAATCCATTTTGCAGGAAATATTACAAAGCAAAATCTTTTATTTTGAATCAACGTTTAATTGTCTAAGAAAATGAAATGGAAAGTCCAAAACTAATATTTTTAGTTTCATACCAGCTCTACATGACAACAGCTGTTAGAATGAAAGAATCAGAAAGCATATAAAGCAACTGATTGCCACTCAACATTCATGGAACACAATCATAAATCAGTAGACATAAGCAAACATCAGTTCAGTACAGAAAATAAGTAGCAGTAACAGAATTCAAAGTATTTGAAGGATACTATTTTGTTAAAAAACAAATTTAATAATTTGCTGAAGAAATAGATTGTTAAATTTTTCCAAAGTACTTATCTTAAATGTAAAACAATAAATTAACATATAGCCATTTATTTTTCTGTTCCTATGTAGCTATCACTTTTGCAGCTATACTTGCTATACTTAATTAAACATTTTGATTAAACATTTGATTCTTGCATGGGCAAGGAGGTGGGACTTAGAGTGGAATTATCAGGTGTTTCAATCATATTTCAGATGGTAAGAGATTCATTCAACTTCACACTCCCCTACCCATTAGACTGCATACTACTGAGCCACTTCAGAATTCATTTGTAAGTTGAGGAACCTCATAGTAGGATTTTAAAAAATGCACTTTTCTGCTTTTATACTGAAGCAGTTCAGGTTTACCTATTCCCAGGCTTTTCTTTCCATCACTTTACAGATACAACTTCATGAATGAAATTACATAGGAACTGTATTGCTGCACATAAACAGGCAAAGCTTGGAGAGGAAGCAGTCCCAATTCCTTTTTCACTGGAAAAGTTTACAGGTTATCACCCTAAATACATTTTCACTCCTAAATATGTCATGCTATTCACTTTATAATGTTATAGAACCAAAGCAAGTGTTCTGGAGCTGTTCTTCCCTGGATACTTTGTCCCTCCTCACTCTAGAAGCCCAACATAAAATCTGCAAAAAGTGCCTAAGTGATTTAGGAAACTAATACCTAGATCCAGTATGGGCTAATATGCTTCACCATAGGTAAAAGAACTAATCCCAGGACTGTTTCAGTATTTTGTTCAAAAACTTTTTAATGTAAAATATAACCATCCTGAGAGCAATGACTAAAATTCATATACATTTAGAAATGCTCCTTTTTGTGCTCTTTCTCTCTCTGCTCATGAATCTTGAATTCCTCTGTGAGCAATAATACAGTCTGAACAAGAAAGAACCTCCTTACCCCTGGTTCCTCTGTCCCATGCAACTCTGTTTCCATGTAGAGTGTGAGGGGGTTGAACCAGGAAAGTCTATGGCAAGAGCAGGCACATCTGCCTTCTTCAGGCTTATCAGATAGCCTTAATGCAGACAGCAGCACGTGCTCATATCACAACCCGTCCTGGTCTGGCTATGTACAAGGCATGTGGGGCAGTTCCACCTGGCTGCTGCAGCAGTGTTACCCAGGCTACAGCACCCTTGAAGGAGTCTTACAGCACCCCTGGGTGCTGCAGCACCCTGGCTGAGAACCACTGAATGAATGTATTAGATGGCAATTGAATATTCGGTCCATGCAGAGATTAATTCTTTATTTCTACTAAATATATATTTAAAACAGGATGATGATAACTATTCCTTTTGAAAGTGTAATTTTCTTTGAAAAACTGTGTCCTGGGATGAACCCAGCTTCATTAGAAATTAAGCTGTGTTTATGCTGTATTCCTGCTGAGATCTTGCAAAAACATCTCAGTAAAGTATTATTGTCCAATAAAAAGCACAATAAAAGGTCCTTTTTCAGATATGTGAGGAGCCGGAGGAAAAGCCAGGGCAACATTGGACCCCTGCTGAACCAGATGGGGCAACTGACAACTGACGCCCAGGAAAAAGCCAACCTATTAAATGGGTACTTTG
>NW_017728948.1:48457719-48464316 GCF_001723895.1 Crocodylus porosus
CCCTAATGTCTATGAAATCTATGAAAATTTATATTCTTAGGAATGGCTTTGCTGATACTCAAGTAGGACTATGTTTCTTATAAGCTTCTAGTTTATAGACCTATTTGGAATCCTGTACAGGGTGTCGTGAGGAGAAGTTTATTGTTTCTAGGCTGATCACATTCTATGGAGTTGAGGGCTTACATGTACCTGGATGTCAGTATGGTGACTTTTTCTGCACAGGAGATTATTACCTTCTGCTAGCTCCTTAATATTCACTTCTGTACTAGAAGAAAACTAGTTTTGCAAATAGAGATTCACTGTGAGAAAGATTAACTTATGGCATTTATAATATTTCCCATTTTAAAAGTATTTCAGAAGCATTTTTAAATGTTACACAATTTTAAATCAGTTCAGAGCTAAACTGATGAAGAATGTTTTGCATTTAAAACTGTCTAACTCTTTCACAACTATGCAATCAGTCTAATAAATCCTATCGCTCTAAGAAATCCTGATCTGTTGCATAATTTCTGGATAGCCACATCATGCTTACAACATCACTCCTATACTACCAAAAAAAAATCATTTGAATTGATAGAAGTAGAATTGAGCTTATGACTCTACTGTTGCAAAAAGGGGTAGCACACAATCAAAACTTTGCTGGCAAAGGCATCCTGCAGACAGCACATTAAAGCAATCTTATGAGAGAGACTCTTATTTAAATTTTAAATATATAGAACTTGTTTAATTCTTAATATTCCTGGCAGACTTCAGGTGGCTTTGAGTTTTCAGCCTGCCAGGCTCCTTTCTGTTCAGCTTTAAAACATTTTCCCCAGCTGTCATGCAGAAAAAATAACTGTTGCCTATAGTGAGGTGAAATGGAAAGTCAGGGCATGTTAACCATATGAAGAATTACACAGATAAGAATGTGTGGCATGAAGGATTTCTCGGCTTTTAAAAACCAGGTTGAAGTTGGTCTTCAGTCTGCCTAATTCCCTTTATAATCACTTCAAGTAATCAGAAAACTCCGAGAAAAAATAATCACTTAATTACAGAGCCAGCCCATTGCATCCAGCTATTTCACTTTTTTAGATGGCCTGATATTTGATACTGCTTATTGCTATTAGCTGTTGAAAGCAATATTTAAATTCTTCAAAAAGAGAAGAAAGCTTGCTGTATATTTACATGCAATATAACTTTCTTTTAGGTAGTTATGAGTCAGATAGTGGTTACAGTGGGGTAACAAGCAGAGTTTGCACCCTGGACAAACCCTGTGCGAGAACAGGGATTGCAATTCCAAGAGCAGGGGAGGAAGGGGACACAGGAGTCAAACCCAATCCCCGGCTGCTGCCCACCCTGGCTCTTGCTCTTAAAGCAGCAGCAGCATGGTGTCTGTGCACTATGCTAATTCAATTGCAACACTGTTAGGTGGCTCTTGCTGTGGGGATGTGTGGGATGATTTTGGTGCCTGCCCTAAGTGGACACCCATGGCTGGTGCCCCTCTCTCCCACCCCTATTTACACTACTAGGTGATTAGCTTCTGCAAAGGTATACAAGGTTGGAGAAAGGTACAATTATTGCCTTGAAATGTTCAGATTTGATATGAAACTGTTAAAGAATCTGTGGGCAGTTGGCATTAGAGCTTTACTAATCCATGTGAGGCTCCAGCTGTATACTTCTGCATAGTTCTAGTTCTGACTAGTTCATAGTTCTGACTGTTCCTGTCTGCTATTTTTGAGGTTGGTTATACAACCCCGCCCCCAGACTATAGATGATGTGAATGGAAAAAAAAATCTAAAAATGCATTATTGAATTGAAGTTGTGGTGAAGAAATCCTAGTCACATGAACTGTTGCTTGACTTTCAGCTTTATAACAGTGTAACTCTTGATTTCAGTGCAATAAAACTGAGCTAATTTAGTGTTGAATCAGACTCCTAGAATTGTTTCATCTTTTTTCAGCCCAGCAAGAACAGCAGAGCTATTTTCCTTGTATTTCTACATAATAGTCTTATCACTTAATTTAAACATATATAATAGACCACAGGCACAAGAAAATATGGTGCCCTAACACTGTCCTATAAATTATTAAAATAAATTTGTCTTCAGTGTTGTTTTTATTGACTTTCCCTTTAAGTGCTGGTTAAGTGTGTTACCCATAATTGCATGAGAAGAATAAAGATTGTGCTGCTAATGTGTACTTGACTTTGTCCAAGCCCATTTGCAGAAGTATCAGTTCATTTCATATGTCTGTTTTTTTTGTCCCTAATGCAGCATATGGATCCTAGAGAGTTTTAGTTATTCTATTCTACAGTGCAATGGGCTCCATGCAGTTGACTAAGCAGCCATTTCTTTATTGTCTGGGTCAGGGGTCAGCAACCCTGCGCATGCCAGAGTATGGCACGTGAAGCCATTTTCCTTAGCACACCACAGCCAGCCCAGGCCCTGGGCACCTACTGCTGGCCACAGAGCCTGGGTTCCTCAGGGTGGCAGAGAGGCTGCAAGCCCTGTTACGAGTAGCCTGGGCTCCATAGTAGGTAGCAGCTTCCTAAAACTCCCAGCTGGATGTGGTAGGCATCCAGGAGCCAGACCCAAGCCAGGGCTCCAGACCCCAGTACAACTGTTTGCAGCCTGCCTGCTGCCTACTCAAAGCAGTCCAGGCTTCATGACACCAAAAGCTAGACATGTGCCTCAAAGCAGACAAGGGGCCAGGTTTGCACAGCCCCAGGCCCCTTCCCCACCATGTGCCCCAAGACATGTGTGCAGCTGCTGCTAGCGATAAGTTGAGTCACTTGCTGGATCATGGCTGCCTACTGCAAACAGTCCAGGCTCTGTGGTGGGTGGCAGAGCCCTGCCTAGAACCTGGGCTGCTTGTAGCAGGCAGCCACAAGGCTGCAGGTGGCTGCACCAGGGTTCAGAGCCCCAGCCCAGCTTGTTGCTGACAGCAGCTGCATGCATGCCTTAGGAAGCACAGTGGGGAAGAGGCCTGGGGCTGTGCAACTCCAGCCCCTTCCCTGCCATCCACTTGGAGGTGCAGTATGCTGCCATAATAAGGATCAGGCCCCTCACAGCTCCTCCACCATCTGCCCTGGCCCACTTTTCTTCCAAATCCAAGTTGTAAGGTCTTTTGGCATTTGGTCCAAAAAATGTTGCCACCCCCCAGTCTAGGTATGTACATGATCCCATCTTCCCTTCTCCCTCCACATAGCAACTAAGCACCTTCCCAATCAATGGCAGCTCTCATAGCAGGTTCTCAATGGCAGCAAGAAGCTACCACTCAAGTTGTAAGCAGTTTTGTAGCCTTAACATGCCTTGCAGTGTTGTTTATTATTATTTTCCTTTTCTGGTCCCTGTTTTCCATGCTGCAAAGTAAGCATCATTCTGACCCAGGAGTATTAGAAAGCTGATGTTAGCAAACCACAATATGTCATGAGGTAGTGCCCAGAAATGATCAGTAGATAACTGTATTTTCTGAATCAGTCAGGACTACTCTTTACAAAGTATTCCTAACCACTATATTCATTCCATAAAACTGAGCAACAGCCAGAAACCTTCTCATAGACTAGAATATGCAATATCACTGAAGAACAATTAATGGCCCATGGGTTTTTGATTTTTAAACTGTTCATTTCAGCAAGTAAGTGCACCCCCCCAAAAAAGCTTTCCCTCTGAAAAGCAAATAATGCCAGTATATTTTTGTTGATTGTTGAAATTTCTTTGCAATCCCAGCATGTTTCATTTTGCTGAACTAGGGGGAAAAAAATCTATAATTAGAAGTTTAATTAAGTTTTGAAATGAAGAAACATTTGCATAATTTTATAGAGAAAAAGCATGAACCACACTTCATGAAATTCTCTCTTTTTAGATGCAACAAATTCTTTCTGTGGATCAGATCCTCAGCTGTTGCAGGGAAGTGCTCAGTTCAGCTCAGGAGGGAACTAAGCAAAGAATTTTGCACTTTCCCGGTACTGGGTTTGATGTGTGCTTAGGTTGTTCTAAGTTATAATGGCTGCCAACAGCTATAAAGGAACCAGTTCTGCAACTGGGGATTAGTTAGGTGCAGGATAACCCTGCACACATTTCTTAGATTAAACAGCAGAAAGGTGGAACTGAAGCCATTAGGGCTTTATACAAACAGAGTACCTAGCTCCTGAAGTGTGATTCCCATGTGGCCACTACATCAGCTTTAGTTGAGGTTATTTTTCCCCTGTGCGTTATTTTGCACTTCTCAACACTGAAGCTCATCTATTGTTTTATTGTGAGATCTCACAAAATTGTGAGATCTTTCTGCACCTCCATAGCATCAATTTCTTCACAGTTTTGATAACACCCTTGAGATATTGTCTATAAAATTATTATCTTTGAGTGATGAGAGGTACATCTTTGTATTAACTACAAAGAAAACAGGATGTAGGAACCAGTTCAGGTCCCGTAGCCTCTCCTCATAGGGCCTGCCCTGCTGTCCCCTGATCATGCCAGTGGCCCTCCTCTGGACCCTCTCCATGCTGTCGACATCCCTCTTGAAGTGTGGCACCAGAACTGGACGCAGTACTCCAGCTGTGGCCGGACCAGTGCCGCATAGAGGGGGAGGTGGCTGCTCATAGCTCCAGGCAGGTGGAGTGGGGAAAGACAGCTGAAAGCTGAAGCTGGAGCTCCATGTCCTGGGGCAGAAGCCACACAGCTAAGGCTTCCTTTTGACCTGGAGCAGTACAGCAGGGGCAGGAAGAGGAGGAGGGGGAGCTCCTGGAGGCTGGCAGATCCAACATGGTGGGGAGGCTGGGTGGTTGCAGCTACACCAGAAGAAACCCTGCCAGGAAGCTATGCATGCTGGCTGGGACTGGACCAGTAGGCATGAGCAGAAGCAGATGGGGTTAGGTCCCATGTGGAGTGGGATGGGGGGAAGCTAGGCTGGACACAATCAGCAGGTGGGTGCCCACCTGTGGGCCAGATCCAATCAGTTGGTGGTTTGGATCCAGCCAGTGCGCCATATTTTTCCCAACCCTAGTATTATCTTTGGCGATCCCTAACAGTTGAGAATGGTGATCTTCTATGACTGGCTTATCTGTGGGGATGAAGATGTCTGACAAGGCCAATCCAAGATCAACAGGTTCTATTGTAACTCAGTCATGTGGCTCTGGATTCTTGATTCAGACCATGATATGCTGTTTCTGCCACTCTCCCTTTTCCATTTCCTACTGTTGTCATAAGGTTTCAAAGTAGCGAGATCCTGGCAGAAAACTCTTCTGCTGTTTGGGTGGTCTTGGGTGACAGTCTCCAACAAGTTTCAGGCTCAAGATTGTTTCAGATTCAGCATTAGGAAAAACTTCTTCATAGTTAGTGTCCAGACTTTAGAATAAGCTCCTGTCAGTGGTGCAGTCACCTGCCCTGGAAATCTTCAAGAGGAGACTGAACAGCCACCTTGCTGGGGTCACCTGACCCCAGCTGTCTCTCCTGCCTGGTGCAGGGGGCTGAGCCAGATGATCTTCTGAGGTCCCTTCCAGACTTACAGTCTATAAATCCATGAATCCAAGTTGATGCTGATGTTGCATTTTTTCAAGCTGGCCTTGAGGTTGTCCTTGACACACTTTCTCTGCCCTCCTCTTAAGCATACACCTTGACTGAGCTTGGAGAATAAAACTTGCTTTGAGAGTCTGGAGTCAGACATCTGGATGATGTGATCAACCCAGTAGAGTTGATGTTGAATAATCATCGGCTTGATGCTCATGGTGTTCACTTGCAAGAGGACACTAGTGTTGATGCATTTGTCTTCCCAGTGGATTCAAAGGATCTTCCTCAAGCAGTGCTGATGGTACTTCTCCAGTAACTTGAGGTGTCTCCTGTATGCTGTCCATGTCTCAGTTCCTTACAATAAGGTGGGGATCATGACTGCCTGATAAACCATGAACTTGGTTTTGAATCTGATGTCATGATCTTCAAACACCCATTTCCTTAGGCATGTAAAGGCTGCACTTTCACATTTGAGGTGATGCTAGATTTCTTTTCTTATGTCAACCTTCTGTGAGAGATGTCTTCTGAGGTATGGGAAATGCTCAACGTTCTCCAGCATCTCACCATGAATCTAAGTGACAAGAGTTGGGGACTGATCATTAAGAGCTTGCTGATGGAACACATTAATCTTCTGAATGTTAAGCCATTTTCTTGTATGCCTCAGTCAAGACATTGATGATTGTCTGAAGATCTGCTTCTGAGTGAGCACACACTACAGCATCCTTAGAGCACTGGAGTTAGATGATTGAGGTCAGGGTGGTCTTGGTTTTGTCTGAGAGTTGGCTGAGGTTAAACAGCTTCCCATCCATTTGGTAGCTTAGCTCTACTAAGGAATATCGAGAAGAGTGTCAGAGTGATGACAAAAGCCTTGCTTAATTCCTGTCTTAACCTCAAAGGGATCCTTGATAGATCTCTTACTGAATACCACCACTTGCATACTGTCATGGATCAGGCAAAGAATAGTAATGAATTTCAGTGGGCATCTGTACTTGGGAGGATCCTCCACAGCGTTTCTCAGTTGACAGTTTTGCTATTATTTTACTAGAACTTTCTACAATAATTAAACTGAGCACATTTTTGTTTTCCCACACAAGGATACTTCAATTCAGAACT
>NW_017728948.1:48464327-48480914 GCF_001723895.1 Crocodylus porosus
GAGGAGGAGGGGGAGCTCCTGGAGGCTGGCAGATCCAACATGGTGGGGAGGCTGGGTGGTTGCAGCTACACCAGAAGAAACCCTGCCAGGAAGCTATGCATGCTGGCTGGGACTGGACCAGTAGGCATGAGCAGAAGCAGATGGGGTTAGGTCCCATGTGGAGTGGGATGGGGGGAAGCTAGGCTGGACACAATCAGCAGGTGGGTGCCCACCTGTGGGCCAGATCCAATCAGTTGGTGGTTTGGATCCAGCCAGTGCGCCATATTTTTCCCAACCCTAGTATTATCTTTGGCGATCCCTAACAGTTGAGAATGGTGATCTTCTATGACTGGCTTATCTGTGGGGATGAAGATGTCTGACAAGGCCAATCCAAGATCAACAGGTTCTATTGTAACTCAGTCATGTGGCTCTGGATTCTTGATTCAGACCATGATATGCTGTTTCTGCCACTCTCCCTTTTCCATTTCCTACTGTTGTCATAAGGTTTCAAAGTAGCGAGATCCTGGCAGAAAACTCTTCTGCTGTTTGGGTGGTCTTGGGTGACAGTCTCCAACAAGTTTCAGGCTCAAGATTGTTTCAGATTCAGCATTAGGAAAAACTTCTTCATAGTTAGTGTCCAGACTTTAGAATAAGCTCCTGTCAGTGGTGCAGTCACCTGCCCTGGAAATCTTCAAGAGGAGACTGAACAGCCACCTTGCTGGGGTCACCTGACCCCAGCTGTCTCTCCTGCCTGGTGCAGGGGGCTGAGCCAGATGATCTTCTGAGGTCCCTTCCAGACTTACAGTCTATAAATCCATGAATCCAAGTTGATGCTGATGTTGCATTTTTTCAAGCTGGCCTTGAGGTTGTCCTTGACACACTTTCTCTGCCCTCCTCTTAAGCATACACCTTGACTGAGCTTGGAGAATAAAACTTGCTTTGAGAGTCTGGAGTCAGACATCTGGATGATGTGATCAACCCAGTAGAGTTGATGTTGAATAATCATCGGCTTGATGCTCATGGTGTTCACTTGCAAGAGGACACTAGTGTTGATGCATTTGTCTTCCCAGTGGATTCAAAGGATCTTCCTCAAGCAGTGCTGATGGTACTTCTCCAGTAACTTGAGGTGTCTCCTGTATGCTGTCCATGTCTCAGTTCCTTACAATAAGGTGGGGATCATGACTGCCTGATAAACCATGAACTTGGTTTTGAATCTGATGTCATGATCTTCAAACACCCATTTCCTTAGGCATGTAAAGGCTGCACTTTCACATTTGAGGTGATGCTAGATTTCTTTTCTTATGTCAACCTTCTGTGAGAGATGTCTTCTGAGGTATGGGAAATGCTCAACGTTCTCCAGCATCTCACCGTGAATCTAAGTGACAAGAGTTGGGGACTGATCATTAAGAGCTTGCTGATGGAACACATTAATCTTCTGAATGTTAAGCCATTTTCTTGTATGCCTCAGTCAAGACATTGATGATTGTCTGAAGATCTGCTTCTGAGTGAGCACACACTACAGCATCCTTAGAGCACTGGAGTTAGATGATTGAGGTCAGGGTGGTCTTGGTTTTGTCTGAGAGTTGGCTGAGGTTAAACAGCTTCCCATCCATTTGGTAGCTTAGCTCTACTAAGGAATATCGAGAAGAGTGTCAGAGTGATGACAAAAGCCTTGCTTAATTCCTGTCTTAACCTCAAAGGGATCCTTGATAGATCTCTTACTGAATACCACCACTTGCATACTGTCATGGATCAGGCAAAGAATAGTAATGAATTTCAGTGGGCATCTGTACTTGGGAGGATCCTCCACAGCGTTTCTCAGTTGACAGTTTTGCTATTATTTTACTAGAACTTTCTACAATAATTAAACTGAGCACATTTTTGTTTTCCCACACAAGGATACTTCAATTCAGAACTGACTTTCAAAAGGACTGGTATATATGGCTAGCTTATGCCTGTTTATATTCTTTTGAATGACAAGAAATCTACATAGAAATGTGAGTGAATGTGTATACCAATTTCAGGTAAGATATATTCTTCTCAGAGTCAGGATCAGTCCCATAAGATTCTGAGTACTTCCTGTGGGGGAAAAAAAAAATCAGAGTTTCCTCAGCTTCCTAAGAAACAATGGATGCACATTTAATTCTTAATTAGGGAAAGAGCAAAAATACTATTATTATTATTATTATTATTATTAATGAATTTTATGAATAAGACATGAATTTCTTTATCTTAACTACTACCATGTACAACCAGGCTGTTCAGTCTCCTCTTGAAGATTTTTTGCATGGATCAAACCTGCACAAGTTGAAGAAGAAAAAATTGAATTTACTATACTCCAAAACCAAGAATTTTGAGGACACAGAGTCAAGGGAGAAAATTCAAATAAAAGTAACTAAACAGGGCCAGATCCAGGAGAACATTAATAGGGCTCCCACCTATGCATCACAACAGCTAGTGATGTAGGCACCTTTATTTAGGGGAATAATCCAAATAAACAAGGTTAGTAACCTAGGAACCTTATACAAGAAGGTTGACACTATCAAGAGTCCTGAGACCTGAGCAGGGGTACCAGGAAAACATAAGCACAGGGGTATGTCTCAACTCCTGCTCCTTGGAGAGTAGGTATCTGATTCAGGATTGAACATTAGATGTATATGTCAACTAGCATCCAAAGGGAAGTGCCAGGCGGAACCAAGATGCCCAACTAATATCTAGACAGTTAGAAGCCTAACACCATGTGCTCAGTGTTGAACACTGGAGAAGAAAGGGAATCACAGTGCTACTTCCCACATAGCTATGTGACTAAAACTCTCACCCAGAAAGCGATTAACTGGTGCTCTAGGTACTTGTTATCCTACTTTTAGGAGTGTGCCCAAACAACGAAGCTATAGGCTATTCTCATAGAGGTTTATTATAATGGCACCCTGTACCTGCCATGTCACAGCATCGTCAAAGGATATATGTGGTTTTCCGGACAGCAGAATTGCCATCTGCTGTACCCAACACATCCTGGTGGTGCTGCTGCCTGTATTAGCAATGTAATTATTATTAGAAAATGTTGTTAGGAATATATTTGCAAAGTTCAAGGCTGAAAGAATATATGATTTCCAGTTTATTCTAATAAAAAATGTTATGAATGTTATGGCATTAATATTTGCATAAGATTCTTGTTTTTACCATGTGTCAGGTATCCAGGTTGTAGCCATATTCATCTAGAGGAAAAGGCAATCAGGACTCATAGTAGAGATGATATCTTTTATTAGACCAACACGATTTTGCAAAGAAAAGGCTTTAATTGCAAGCTTTTGGGCATAAACACCTTTCATCAGGAACTGGAGAAAACATTGTAAAGGTTCTCCTGGGTAGAAATGAAAGTTCACAGTTCATAGGATATATGAAATATGAATCCTATGAACTATGAACTTTATTTCTACCCAGGAGAACTTTTACAATCTTTTCTCCAATGCCTGATGAAAGGTGTTTGTGCCCAAAAGCTTGCAATTAAACATTTTTTTTTGCCAAATCTTATTGGTCTAATAAAATATATCATCTCTACTATGAGTCCTGATTGCTTTACCATGGTATTCCTAATATCATGGGAAAGATGTATACCACTACATTAGCAAGGGGAGGGGGAAAAAAAGCAAGATTAATACATGTTCAGATATATGTCCCAGGTTGAGAACATGCAGGCATACTGTAATGAGTTCTTACAAAGCAGTAAGTTTAGGACACTTCTTTTGAAATACAAAATTGAAGCTTAGGAAGGTGCTGGTTCAATATTATTGTCTATTTTCAAGCCTTTGCAGAATTATAATGCTGTGTTCTGTCAGCATTGACATAAACAATAGAATTCTACTGAAAATATGTTTGGATATTCCTACATTAAGAACATAAAAGCTCATTCCATTTTAGTGGGATTTTCCAATCATGATGCAGTTTTTCTTGTGCCACTTTAATGCTATAGAGAAAAACCAAAAAAAAACCAAAAAAAAAAACCCAAGTGTGTGCAGTTTCATCCATGCTTCAGTAAACTATCCTCAGTTTTGAGGTATATTAGACAAGTGAATTCTTGGGAAGCTCTGAATATTAGATTTCCCTTTACAGAACCTTTTTTTCCTTTTTATCCTCTCTATAGTGCGTGCCTGCGTGCACATGCACATGCATGTTCTGTTATTATGTAGGTAACAGGATGTCTTGTGTGGTTAAACAAGGAACCTCCAAAGATCACATGAATAGAGTTGTTTTTCAAAAGAAGTTTCATGTAAGTGATAATTAACAATTTGCACAATGGCAGGTTCATTGTTTTAGCTTGGGGCAACCTGCTTGCAAATCTGCCATACTAGTCCCTTGTACAAATAGAGACTTGGGATCAGTAAGAAAGAAAAAGAAATGTGAGAAATATATATAAAAAAAACCCCAGAAGCCTACAGATAAATTCTGCCTTCTGTTGCAAGCGTGCAAACCCACTGAAGTTATTCAGAGAAGAGCTAGTCCCATGGGCTAGGCACAGACACTCAAAAAGCCTGAGGCAGAATCAATCTAAGTTACAGGGTTTTATGTAACTGACATAGTTTAGATTGGTAGCAAACAGAGCACGCGCTGGCCTTTTAATGTGGGGGGGCAAATCTTAGATCTGATTCCACCATTTTTAAACAAGTCTGTGCGTGTCAAACCTCTGTTCTGTTATGAGTTTAAACCAGTTTCCAAAAACTAATACCGTAGAAGTGTAATGTCTACACACTGGCCACAGTGTTCAACATTTTCAGTAAGGTAACCAATATTAATCATGGCTCCCCACATTACTAGAAGGAACTGAAAGCCCCAGGATCAGGCTGCTCACTGTGATTAATTATCTGATATTTCAGGACACAATCTTTCCACATATTTAAATTGTAAAAATTTTTCCTGATTATTTAATTTCTAGTTTCTCATTTCTGCAGAGACAGATTTCTATGATTTAAGTGATAAAATGTCAGAAAATTCATCAAGAAAATATTTTAACAGCAGATATCTCTATTATTAATGCCTATAATCTGAGGGGTTGCTTGAAGTTTATTATGCTATAATTACTGTACTTTCAAAATTGGGATAATCACTTTTATTGCTGAATGGATTACCCACACAGGGAGCTACTTCAGCAGTTTCCCCAGGTAGATGAGTCCTTATGCAATGTGTGTCCTTTTACTTAGGTACTGCCACTTCAGTGGGACTGTACATGGGCACAGATGTCCACAAGAGAGCATTATACTTCAGGATGACGGCCTTAATTATCATTTAACAATAATAAAATAATTGTTAAACTGGAATTATCCATCCCATGTATTTGGACTCATGAAAAAGCCTCAAAAAAAAAAAAAAAAAATCACAAGATTAATTTAAAAATAGGAAGATTATTTTGCCTTTTAGTTTTGAACTTCTTGGAGTGTTTAATCCACAATTTCAAGCTTTCCTTTGTAACCTAAAAATTACTTATACTCACCAAATGTCTCAAGACTTGCTAGAGTTAGCAACATGGTTAGCTACACCTCATGATCACCAGGGAATGTTTTCACAAAAACCTAATTTCAGTGAAGGACAGAATCATTTTCTCTTGAAAACTACAACAGTAGAAATCTATTAATAATAAAGTAATAATAATGCTTAGCTTTCAGAGATTTTCATAGCTTCAAGGAAGTCAGTATCATAATATCCATTTAACAGATGAAGAAATTGAGTTATGGATACAGAGCTGACCTCACGTGTGGCAGAGCAAAGAACTGAAACCATCTCTTCTCAATCCCATTCCAAAGCAGCCACTCTGCTTCCAAAGAGAAGCTATTGCTTTAATTATGTTTACAAGTTTACACAATGGGTAGCTCTGTACTAAATGCAGTATCTTTCATTGTTTGTACCAAATTTAAGAGAGTTCAGAAATTAAACATAATATAACTCTGTTATAAGAAGTAGGTGTTTTCTAATTACTTGATAGGGACTAAAGTCAGAAGGTGCATCTACCCTCCATCTGTATTAGGGAGCCCCACCAGAAAAGAAAAAAAATCCTGTTCACTTGTTCCTGCTGTGCTAGATTCCAGAAGTGTAATCTAGCTGTAGTTAGAACTGTGCTGAGAGAGTAGTGACAACAAGTACATCCAAAACTGAGAGCTGGAGACTGGCCATGTGACTACATTACATTTTTCCCAGTTTCTAGAAACTCCAGATTGAATCTAAATGTATATACTTGCTCTAAATGTATATAGTACCTTCTTAACTACATAAATCTGTCTGCCTTTAAATGCAAAATGTAAACATACTAAAAAAAACCAACTTCTTTACTAATTTGGTAGACAGAAACTCCCAACCCCATCCCTAAACTGTGTGGAAATAGCTGTTGATTTGCTAGCTGAGGCAGTCTTGAGTGGTAAAGTACCTTTCCTGCATGCTCAGAGTTCAGCTCTTGGGGACACAGGAGTCCTACCCTCAGTAACATTTCAATAATAGCAGTGCAGACAAGAGGCAGTGTGGATAGTTAAAAAACAATTGTAGTTTGTATTTAGGCTAAGAGTAGGCTTTAATATGCTTTAGCAATCTCCCTGTAAATATAAGTCCCACCACTGTAAAAACTATATGCATACTTAACTATATTCACATGCTTAAAGATACAAGTCTCTACAGAACTGAGACTTAAGTCTCCATTCTACTTTTCTGTGTTTTGATTTTAATCATTGTATTGTTCTTATACCATTTTTTGAAAAAAAAAAATAAAAGTTTATCCCGAACATATATACTTTCAGGGTAAAATTTTTAAGAACACTCAGAAATGATCTAACACTGCTGCCAGAGAAAATAATGATTAAACTAAACAATGGTAAGAGGAGTAGGATTAATTTATTGCCAAGAGTTTTTTAAATTTCTCCCTATAATATGATTGTATGGCTTTATTTATATATAAAACACAACTCACATTTTATAAGGTGGCCTTTTAAAATCAGGCACAAGGAAAATTTAAAGAAAAAAACTAAAACAGTTTCTTCTTTGACTTCTTCTACAACATCAGAAGATTCCTCTGGAGAGGAAATAGTATGACAAGGCTTTAAATTTGCTTTTACTTACTTGGTAAAAATTGATTAAAGTGGAAACAGCATATGAATCATGAATTTTCTTATTAAATCATATTTGTCTTATCTTTTGGCTTACTGTAATTTTAATTATTTACATACTATTAAAATAGATTATTAATTATGCCAGAAATTAAGTCTAAGTATGGAAGATTACCTTTTTCATTTGTGCCAGCAAAATCTTGGAAACACAATTATATACAGAATTACTGCAAGAAAAGTAAAAGGTAGTATTTCCTACCAAAAACCATGTTAGTTACTAGGGCTGTGCAAAGTTTCAGTCGCTGATTCGATTTGGTGGAGATTTGGCCATTGAATCAGGAGACCCTTTGAATCAGGAGACTCAATATGAAGTGAATCAGGAGACTCTTTAGTCTCCCCAAATTGAATCAGAACCCTCCATATCAGTTCGGAGAGATTTGGAAAGATTCAATGATTTGGACATAGATATAGCTTTAAAAGTTTTTTTGACATACCTCAAAGTACCAGGCAGCTCGTGAATGCTGAGATGGTGGGGTGAATGGAGCATCCCACAGGAGGCTGGGGGGTTCCCAGTACACAGACCCATAAGTGGACAAGAAGCACTTCCAGTCCACTTCCAGGGTGGCCAGGGAAGACACAGGGAGGGGCCCCGTGAACCCCCCACAGCCTCCCACTCAGTGACTGGTGCCTCCTGGGTTTGGAAGGGCACCCAGGGCCAATCACTGAGCTGGGGGCGTGTGCCTTTTCCCATCCCCCGCATGCTCAGTGGCAGACCCAGAAGTGGACCAGAAGTACTTCCAGTCTATTTCCGGGTTTGCCACCAAGCATGTGGGGATCCCTCATGCTCCTATGGAATGCTCCATCCACCCCACCATCACAGTGTTCACAAGTCATGCCTGGTACCTTGAGGTATGTAGAGAAAACATTTAGAGCTGTATCTATGACCGAATTGCTTATTCTCTGAATCAGCATCAAATCTTTAGATTCGGATTCAGCCAAATCAAAAATCGGGACAGTGATCCAAATCAACTAAATCAAATCATTGTCCCTGATTTGGGCCAAATCTGAATCTAATACAGCCTGTTTCGCACACCTCTATTAGTTACCAGCACTTATGTGGCTACGTACAGACCATTAAAAAGCCCAAGGCTGAACTGATTCGTCCCAGTCCAGTGGAGTGCTGTATTCCCATGTGTTGGCTTGGGTCATGTGGATGCAGCTGGCATGGCTCTTGCCCAACCTGGCTGCATGCTGGGGACTCAGATCGGGGTGCAAGGAAAAGGGGATAACACAGCGTGGAACCAGCCTGGCTGGGTCCAGATAACCCACAGCTCCCAACCCCTTTCTTCTTGCACTCCCTCCCAATTCCCAACTCCCTGGCACATGGCCAGGTCAGGCAGAACTCATGCCAGTGTGCACTGAGTCAGCACCCAGGACTACAGCATGCCACTGACCTGGCTGTATGCCAGAGACTCAGGATGGGGAAGGGGGTGCAGGGAGAAGTGGGGAACAAAGGTATAACCATAACCTTTGTTCTTTCTGCCAAGGGGTGGGAAATTATATGGGCTGGAGAGACACTTAGGGAGTTTTAGTGAGCTGTTGCTGGAGATGATGCTGACCCAGCCTGCAACACCTCACCACATCTCCCTATTTGGCCCTCTGACTGAAATAATTGCCCACTCCTGGGTTAGGCAATTCCTACTTCCACTCTCTTTTTGAAGTCAAGCCATTCCACCTCACATTATTAACATTGGGGAAATCTGTGCCACAACAGAGCAGAGGCCCAAGCTAGAATCTAGTGCTTGCTCCTTTCTAGGCTCATAAAAATCTCACAGTAATCCATATTGCTCCTCCTCATTCCCCACTTCCCTAGTTTGTGCTTTTCCTCCCAGTGCAACATATCTTCCTTTTTTATTTGCCCCAGCATCCAGCTTCAAGAGAAGTTCTGGAAAGAGTGCTAGATAATTTTTCATCTGTGGTGTGGTGGTTAGAGCAATGTGTTAGGAATTTAGAAAGACATAGGCCCATAGGTAGGGGAGTGACCTATACTCCAGATCTCCGGCTTCATGGACAAGTGCCTGTCCATTTAACTACTCATGGGGGGCTGTGGCAGGGATGACCTAGAGGTGCCGTGATCTCCCCTACCTACCATGCCAAATTGGGTCTCGAACACACCCTCTATCTTGCCCACCACATCTTGCTGGTAAATAATATCAAAGGGAGGCTGCCTTCCTTGGCACGGTGCCTGCCTTGCTGTACCGGGGCTCTGTCCAATTGCTGGCCTGCGCCCTCACGGGTGCCCCCTTGCTTCCCTCGCTGCACTAGGGCCTGTCTCCCGTGCTCTTGCCCGCACTGGGGCCTGTCTCCTGTGGCTCTCTTAGCCTGCGCTGGGGCCTTGCCTCAATACCACCACCCTCCCGGGGCCTTGCCTCGCACTCTCACTCACACCGGGGCCTCAATACCGTCACCTGCTCTGGGCCTTGCCTCTATACCACTGCCTCCAACGGGGGCCTTGCTCATGCCTCATGCGCTTCCCTGCCCCCAACGGGGGCCTTGCTTGCAACAGGGCTCAGACGGCCTCAGCCTTACCTGGTCCCAGACCCCTTTCCTGGGTCTTATGCCCACTGGGCTTCTCCAAACTGGGGCTCAGGCAGCCTCAGCCTTACCTGGCCCCCAGACCCACCTTCTGAGGCCTATGCCCCACTGGGGCTTCTGCCAGCGCCCACACTGGGCCCGTCCTGATATCGCCCACACTGGGGCCAGGGTCAGGACACCCCAAAACACAGCACCCCCTGCAGCACTAGGAACCCCCCCACTACTGGGGAGCTCCCATGAGGCCTCCTCCACCCCTACAGCCTTGCCCAGTCCTCCAGTATAACAACAAAACCAAAAATACAAAGCCCCTGGCTATAACGTAAAATCTTAAGCCAACCTGGCTATCTTTCATCCATACTGACAGGGTCCTCTCCACACCATACCATACCATACCATACCATACCATACCATACCATACCATACCATACCATACCATAATGTCAACACTGCTCAAGCCATCCAGCTTTCTTACTGTACCCGCAGAGCTCTGCTCACCCTGCTTGCTCTAGCAGAGCTCCCGCTTCTCAGGCTGCCAGAGGGGAACTGACTCTAGCCCCGGCCTTGCCGTTTATAAAGGCCAGGCCCTGCCCCCTTCCGGTCATCTGACCCAATCGGTTGCCTTAGCAACCCCCCACCTGTGCTGCCCTGGTGAGTGGCAGCTGAGCCCATGTACTATTATCTAGTAGCAGGCACCCTAGTGCCCTTCTACAGGGGCCCTTGTCCACTTTGGTGTCTAAGACCTTTTATTCATGGCTTTCTGACTGGGTACATTCCTGAGACTTAGGGACATGCAAGTGTCTAGGATAGCATTTGCATATGTGGAAAGCAGGGTAGACATGCACCTTATAGACTAACCAAAGTAGATATATATAGTGGAAGCTATATATCTTCTTCTTCATCATCAAAATAATCTGATGAAGTCAGCTTCAGCTCACAAAATCTTGTGAGAAAGGCAGACAGACACATACACAGAGAGAGAGAGAGAGAGATACTCTGGTTAGTCTATATCTACTTAGGTTACTCTATGAAGTACCTTCTACTTGACTTCAGGCTAACATGGCTAACTTGACTTCAGACTACATCTCAGTTCTGTATGTGGGCACAACTACCTAGTCAGTACATTACTAACTGTGAACAAGCTGCAAGAATGCCACCAGTGCACTAGAAAACTGCCTTTTAAGTACATAAAAGGAAACAGAATTCCGTCCTAAATTCATGCATACCAGATAGAAAACTCATATGCCAAGCTCATTTACTCTGAGTTAGTGGATGAGACATAGGTGTTACTTCTAGCATTGTCAATAAAGATACCCTGTACTGGCATATGGCTTTATCTGAGCTTCTATTTGAAATGCTTGTTAAAATAAGACTATTATAATCTGTTAAGTAGTTGAGAACACTTTCATAGTGCTTTGTTGGTAGTGTTAGGAATCTAAATTAATTTTGTAGGGCCTTTAGCCTTGTCACCTATTCCAATAATAGTCTAGTAAATTCTTTTCCCTCTGTAATGAATCATGTGAATTATGGGTAGTTCGCACATTTACGTATACTTTTTTAAGAATACCAGACGGTTACCACCAAGAATGATTTGTATCCCCAATATCTGTATGCTAGTATTTCTGGGACACTTTCCCTTTCAAGATAAGCAAAGGCAAACAATAATATAGGACTATATAGATATATATTGTAAAAAAGTTAACTATAAAAAGAATGGGGCAAAATCATATGCTTAGCTTGCTCCATTTAAATTATTTCAGCATTGCAATAGACTAAGAAGTAGTAGTGTATATTTTATCACTATTGGTTGCATTCTTCTATAGCCCTAATCAATAAATCAGTTGAGCTGTGCTGGAATGTGTTTTAGAATTTTTTTCATAACTTAACTGATGGTCAACACCTGAAAACTATAAACTAAATTATATCAGCAGGAAATCTATATCACCTTTAAAAACTATTTTTGTAAAGATGTACTTTATATTTCCATCAAGTTTTTGACTGTCTTCTTTCACATATAATCTTTTTGATTTTCCTTTCAATATGCAAGTGCTAATCAGCAGCGTTTAAAGAGAAATGGAAAGTACAAAGCAAACAGAAAGCACAAATCACTTGAATAAGAAACATTTAGGATTTTGAAGTTTTTACATATAATAAATTATGACAGAAATTTTCCTGCCAATATTAAAATAGAAGTATTACAGCAAAACTGTCATCAAGAAATGCTTGTAATATTATTTTATTGTTATATTATTATAACCTCATAATAACTGGGATTTTTTTTTTTTGTTCTATCCCTGTCTTTTTCCTTCATTTTTAATTTGCTTGGTTGCAAGCATGGAGATAGTTTTCACATTTGCTGAAGTTAAAGCTACCTGGTAAGAGAGTCAAGAGCAATATGGTGACCTTTGCTTTCAGGTCACATAATGTAATGTGACCCAGGTCATTAGAAATGTAAGGCAGTAAGAGTTAGGTGTCTCCCTTCCACTTTTGCCTTTAAAATTCCCCATTGTACACAAACTATTTTTTTACTAAAACATTTACTAATATTCAACTATGATACTTGTGCGGAAATGTGAGGACATCATTTGTCTTTGAACATACATAACACTCACTGGCTTCAGTAGGTGGGAGATTCATGCATTCCATGATAGAATTTAGCTCCTAGTATACATTACTGAACAAATATTTAAAGTATTTTTTAAGGAAGAGGACAGTGTCCTAATCCAAAATGGACCCTTTAACTAGTATCCACTAAAAAACAATAAGTATCTGATATAATAGCATCAAGAGAGAATGTCTGCTGCTGGAAATAGCCATGTAGCAAAAAAAGTAATCATTTCACATGGTGTATTAGAGCAGCTGCTATGCTTTCATACAGCAAGAAAAATACATCTTTTGATGTTAATATTCAAAAGGCAAATTTAAGCATGCATTTGCACAACCCATATTTTTGGATAAGCATTGGAAAAGAAATTCTGCAGACAGTGCACTTATCCAATGATTCTGTATATTTTGCCTTAGAGAAAATGTCTTATCAACAGAACATAAACCACTACCCTTACAAATCATAAGTAAATCAACACTTACAAATCATAAGCTACTTTGTTTCAATTCTAATGATAACCTTTATCCATATGCAATTCTTCTGAGGTGGCTATTAGTCATACATCGTCTATAATTTTTTCATGTAATCCCTTTATGAAATCATAAAACTTAGTTAATCATTGTATTCTGTGGAAAGGTTTGAAGCACAAAAGCATATTACCCAGTGTTATGAATAACACCGGGAAAATAATTTATAATATATAATTTATTTGGTAAAAATTGTTTTTCTCCTTATTCATAAATAGCCTATACACAAATATTGTTGTCCTCAAATGTATTAGCTATTCAAAATAGATGTAGTTTAAGTTCATAAGTCCTGGTTGGTAGCTTGTTTGTTGTTTGTTGCAAACTTTCAATACATAAAATCTAAGTTGCCTTATTTGGATATATATAAGGCTTTTATCACTTAACTGTAATCCTTAAAATCATGCTTCCAGTGGGGCAGGGGAGGGAGGGAGAGATTATGGTTTTGAAATTCTCTTTCTATCTATGTTTGTGAACATCAAGGGGTTCTGATGTGTCATAGATTCCTTCATAACATTTTTATATTACATAAGCATTGGTACTGAAATTCTCCTGTTGATTAGTATTCATTAATCTTCCTGCATAAATGAGTAAATAAATGAGTAAATACAGTCAAACTTTTGGGACTTGAACAAGCAGTGCTTAGCATAGCAGTTTCTAAGGTTGTGTTAGGGGCAAATGAAACCTAAATAGTATAAAAAAGAGGACTGTGGCTAATCATAGAGACTGAGAGTAACTGGAGTTTCAACATTTTTTAAAAAAGCGAAAAACCAGGGAACTCTCCTCTCTCTCTCTCTCTCTCTCTCTCTTTCATAATATCAAAGAGACTGTCTTGCTGAGCTGTTTACTCTTTCACAGCGGTGGCACTGATTAATGCCTGATTGGTGCTAGATGAGCATCTGACCTTGAGGATGATAAACAACCTCTTATTCCTGCACATTTTAAACAGCATTGAGGTTCTAAAAGGTAGAAACCAGGGTCTGGTGAGGAAAAATGAGAGTCCTCTTTGTCTTTGAATATAGAAGTATTTCAAAGCTTCCTAGCCTTGCACTCACAGTTATTGTTTAAACTGTATTTTCTAGGCTCATGCATTTTCTCAGCGTTGGAAATGGGAACACGTGTCCTCATACCCTATTTCCATCAGTATTCACCATTTATCATTTCAATACACTATCCTCTAAGGTATTTGCTGTGTTTATTTTGATTCAGGATATGAAATCTAGGCACTCATGGACAAACTGGAAGATAAGTGCATCTTGCTTCAGCTGGCTGAAGATGTCTGGTTTTAGTGGGAAGCTGCATGAGCATGAGGGCTTGCCTATACAGGTGGTTTTACATGGCTTGGACTAAATAAGGATGAAAACCTGTGTAAACAGTTTGGAAGTAAAAACTGGTTTCTACCTCAAACCAGTCCTGCACCCAACTGCACACAGCATGAAATTTTATAACACAAAATACTCTCAGTCACTGATGATTTGACATACTATCTCCAAAAGACAAATCTTGTCTATATTCACATAAAAATGAAACCTTTTTGAAAAATCCAGCTTCTGAAACTGAGGACAAAAATAGTGGATGTAATGGATAACAGAATCATCTGTGTGAATCAATTATTTACAGCTTTCTTTCCTGAAGCTTAGAAAACCTTCAGTTAAAAATAAAAATGAACATTGGCAATTTGATGCAACTGACAGGGCACCAAAAACAGAGAAGCATAAAAGCCAAACACCCTCTAATATTATATTTTTTTAAGGTAACAGACTAAAAATTTGGCATCCCTCACATATTTTTAAAAGAATATGACCAACTCAAATAGTTGGAAAAACTCTTCTTTGCAAGCTTTCAAGTATAAATATTTTTGTCAGCTGAGGAAGGATTTGCAGTTGCTGTATGCTCTTCTGGGTGGAATGAATAGTAAAGCCAGAGGCTGGTATGCATGCAAGAAAGGCAGTCAGTGAAAATGTAAAGTGAGTAAGTGGGTGAGAGACAGGCTAGTCGGGGTTGTGGGGCAGGGCAGGGAAGAGGAGTGGTGAATAGTGGAGAGGTACCTGGAGAGTCACATATTAGGCAGGTTATAATGTAAATTCTCTTTGAGAATTAGAACTGAGACACTGGAGAGAGAATGGTTTTCTTGTTAGAAATGTGTCCCCACAGGTAACTGGGCATTCTTGTCTTTAATAGATTTCTGGTGTGCATTCATTCTGGTGAACAATTGTTTGGTCTCTCCTATGTATTTTCCATCATGGCATCAGAGCTAGGGACAGACATTATACATAAACCAGTTTAAGTGATCAGAAACTGGTTTAAACCTGTAACAGAACAGATGTTCAGTGCACATAAACCAGTTTGAGAATGGCTGAAACCAGTTTAAGATAAACCTGGTTGAATGTAGTATCAGACTTAACTGATTTGGCTCAAACTGGTTTATGCAATGTCTTTCCCAGCCCCCTTGCTGTTTTAAGATAAACCAGACAACCCCAGCATCCTGGCATGTTCTCTGGCCTGGGTGGGGCTCTCTGCTCCACAGCAGAACTGAGCCCTCTCCTCCGATCCCTGGCTGGAGCTCCAGAGACCGCACGGTGCTTCCCCCCTCCCCTCACCACTCCCTACTAAGCAGGAATTCCCCCCTTCCCTCTGCCTTGCTGAGGAGGTGTCTATTAGCTAGCAGACCACATGCAGAATTAACAAGTAGCTGGTAATGTCCCTCTGTTGTTTTCTTAATTGGGTGATAAACACTTTATCAATTCCCTCCTGAGCTAATCAGAGCCCCTGCAGAGCCAGGCCACAGCACCTCCCCACAGCACCTCCCCCTGGCTCCATGCTGTTGAAGGAAGGGAAGGCTGCTCTAGGCCGCTTCTAGCCTGAGCCACTGCAGGCATGTACCTGCATTTCTGGGATGTCTGTTACAAAACTGATTCAGCCTAGCCAGGTTAGACTAATATGCAATGATTGAATCAATTCAGGCTCAGGCTTTTTGAATGTCTGTCCCTAACCTTGGTGCACTGGATGACATATATTACAGTTCCGGAGGTGCAGCTGTAAGATCCAGGAAGGCTGATGGTTTTGTTGTGGGGTACAGTAATTGTGGGGGGTGGCAGAGATATGTTGGGAGGTTTTATATGTCTTCATGGCTTTGTCTGGATCCATTTGGTGTTTTGGGCCATAGGAAGTTTCCTTCTGGTGATGAGGTTAGCGAGGTTTGGTGCTTGTTTCAAGGCTAGGATGGGTGGTTCTGGGAAGACCTCTTTAAGAATTGGGTCTTCTTTCACTATGAGTTGCCATTGTTTGAGGATTTACCATATAGATTCCAGGGAAGGGTGATATGTCATAAGCAGTGGTGTGCAATTCATGGGGGTTTTCCTTTGGTACTGCAGCAATTCTTCACATGGTATCTGAGTGGCTATTTCAAAAGTGTGATCTGTCTCTCTGGAGAAGTGTCCTTGTTGCGTGAAAGCTTTATTGAGATATGTAAGATGGCAATCACAAATCTAGAGGAGGCCACAACTTCTGATTGAGCTGTCTGAGGGTTCAGAAATGCATGCAATCTTGATTTAAAGACTTTAAGTAACAGAGCACTATCACTTGATGAAAAAATTGAGCTCCATTTCTTCTCTAAATTTCTCTAGTTTCATCTTCTAGTTTCTTATGTCTTCATAGTTTCATAGTTTCTAGGGTCAGAAGGGACCTGAGTAGATCATTGAGTCCGACCCCCTGCCACGGCAGGGAAGAGTACTGGGGTCAAACGACCCCACCAAGGTGTACATCTAACCTCCTCTTAAAACCCCCCAGGGTAGGAGCCTGCACC
>NW_017728948.1:48480925-48493101 GCF_001723895.1 Crocodylus porosus
TCTCCTTAAGGAGCGACCACTCTCCTTGGACACCTGGCTCCCCTCCCCTCCGGGACCTCAGCACTTCTCCAACTATCCTCCTTAGCTTGTTGAAGTTTGCCCTCCTGAAATCTAGGGCTGCTGCCTTACTGCAGGCCTTCGCCACCTTCCGCTGGATGGTGAATTCCAGCAGGCGATGATCGCTGTCGCCCAGGTGGTCAAGCACCCGCAGCCCCCTCACCAGTTCATCACCCGTGGCCAGCACTAGGTCCAACAAGGCATCTCCCCTGGTGGGGCTGTGCTGGGTCTTTATCTGCTATACTTAAAGATACAGGGCTATCAGTATAATTATTCCATACTCCTTTTTCCTTTTAAACATTTCTGAAATGAAAATAACAATGATGAAAGAAAGGCAACATCCATTTGGCATGGTTTCACAAATACCTTATTCCTCCTCTGCAAGAGCCAAATTCACCATTGTTTTTTGAGTCAGCATGTCTGCCAATGGTGAATTTAGCTGCAAGAGATTTTTCCAGCTATGCTGTAGTATATATAATTTAATTGCTATGACTCAATAATTGAAAATTAAAAATGCAAGCTTGAAGGGGATGAAATCTATCGTCTTAAACTTTCTCTATGTGAATCTTCCCTTTCTGAGATGTAATTAAGTCTTTACAAATATAAACTGATATTTGTAGCCCCACACTTTGCTTTTTAGAACACAGCCTCCATCCAAATTTGCTTTTGGCTTTCTGATAATCTAGTCTTTCATCAGATGTGACAGAACATAGTCAAGAATTGTAATCTATAAAATTAATGTAACCAGCTAAATGATTTCCTCATCTCTAAGATTTATAAACCTTGCACTCTTTTTAACATATTCTGAAAACTGTTTTAATCAGTTTTTCCTATGCTGTCAAATTTAGGGATTGCTTAATGTAAAGCAATAGATGTAAATCCCTAGAATTCACAAACTAGGGACAGAAATTACACATAAACTGGTGTCAGTGATATCCCAGGGGATCTTGCCCATCAGTTTCCTGAGGGAGTTAAAATCTGCTTTTCTGAATTTCAGGGCCCATACTCCGCTGCTCCCTTTTCTTCCTTTTGTCAGGGTCCTGAACTCAATCATCTTATGGTCACTGCTGCCCAAATTGCCATCCACGTCTACATCCCCCACCAATTATTCCCTGTTTGTGAGCCGCAGGTCAAAAAGAACATGGCTCCTAATTTGTCTCTCCAACACTTGTACCAGGAAGTTGTCCCCAGTGCTTTCCAAAAACTTCCTAGATTGCCCGTGCGCTACTGTATTGCCCTCCCAGCATATGTCACTGAATTCCCCCAAGAGAACCAGGGCCTGGGATCTGGAAACTTCCACTAGCAGTCTGAAGAAAGCCTCATCTACCTCATCCTCCTGGTTTGGTGGTCTATAGCAGACACCCACCATAATTTCACCCTTGTTGTTATCCCCTCTGATCTTAACCCAGAAACTTTCAACAAACCTATCTCCAGTTTCATACTGGAGCTCTGAGCAATCATCAGCTCTTTTACATACAGCACAACTCCTTGTCTTCTCCCTTGCCTGTTCTTCCTAAACAGTTTGTACTCATCCATGACAATACTCCAGTCATATGAGTCTCTGTTATTCCAGTCACATCATAGTTCTATAATTGTGCAAGGACTTAATAAAATAAATTTTAACCATGTCACTTCTCAATATCCTTTTTTATTAGCTAAACCGACAACTTCTTTACATCTCTCTCCAGTATTACAATAATTTTTGTGGATTTTCTGCACTCTCCCAAGTTTTCTAAAAATATTTTCTAAAATGTGGACAAGATCTGTATGCAGCAATTCCAGCATCTGTCCCACCAAGTATGTATGTATGTATGTATAAGGTAGGGGTAGATCCAGGGGAGTGTAGTTATGCAGCTGCACCTCCTTCTCCCCCTTTGCCTGTGTATCACATGTACAGTGAACCTTCTGCCACTCAGAGCTCTGGTCTTCCCCACCTCCCCCAGACCCTTGACCTCCAATCTGCTCTTGACTGCACCCTGTTTTTCAGAATCCTAGATATACTCCTGTACTAAGGTAAAATCATCTTGTTCCAACTCATTTATAGAGCCAAACATCACATGGGGCACATCTACACGAGCCGCTACTGAACAGTTGTTACTGTGCATTTATTTAGTATTTGTATTGGCAAACACTAAATAAATGTGCAGTAACTAGAGTTACTGCACAGTAGCACCAAGTGAACATATTTTATGTAGTGCTACTCCATAGTAGCCTAATAATACTGTGAAGTAGTGTATTAGTGCATCACAGCACAGACAGTACTATTGCACAGTATTTTTGGCTACTACGCACTCAGCATCTCCCGTAGACATGCACACTGGCACCTTTTGCCCAGGATCAAACTGGGAACCTGTGTTGAGATGCTTGTCCATTATGACCTTTGCACACATTCCATTCACTGCTCTCCCAGATATAATCTAGCATTCAAATATGTTTGTCCTGTATTCTTTTCGTATGTTGACTTGAATAAGTACATTTATCTCAGAGCAGTGTGAAATAAAGTCTTGTAGTATATATTTTAAAAATGCTTATCCAGAATCAGCTTCCATCTCTCCTTCCTCCAGCTAGTCCAAAAATATAAGATCTTGATGGCTTACTGCCATCCCCCATATGGGGGACACCACCTGTGTGAACAGGCAACTACGAAGAATGGCTTCTCAAAAGTTCTAGCTCTCATTTAAATGTTTGCAGCAGTCAGGGAGCAGTATTATGACAGCCTATAGAAATACCTTCAGCATTTTACTCTTATATTATGATAGAGAAGGGGAGTTGCTTGGAAAATAGCCAAATGAAGGAGGATATGGAAAAAGTCAGCATGGCTATGGGATTATCAGAGTTAATATCCAGAAATGCTTATTCATATGGAAGCAGAAGTAAAGAAAGAAAAACTGCATCCTTCTTATTTGTTGGAGTAGGGATTGAACCCCATACTTTTAAAACTGAGAGGATGATCTGTTATAGACAAAGCACTTTGTAGCTAGGAGCTCTAACAACCCATATCCCTTCTGAGTGGGTACACTCAGCAATTAGTTTCAGAAAAAGATGTTGGGAATGGACCAGAGCCACTGTCTCACACAATCAACTGACCTCCAGGGGTGGCCCCAGGGGGGTGCAGTGGTGACTTTGCATCCCACTTGAACCACCCAAACTTTAAACCAACTGCCTGGCAGTGGTGGAGGTATTTCCAGCCAGTCAGTGCTGAAAGAGTCACTTTGACTTCATGGCTCATTATAATCTACCTGTTCCCTTCTAAACTCTTCATTCCACAGGTGTTAACAACCCTCTCTTCTTTTTAATGGTCTTAATGTTCTGCCAATCAAGCTGTCCTTTGTTCTGCAATTTTGCTGTGTATTAGCTGCTCCTGGTAATGAAGCTCCTATTTCACAGCCCTGCAGATTGCTTTTAACTCATTCCAATGAAGTTATATTTGTTTTTGCTTCAATCATAAATGGAAGGTCCCTAATCTATTAGTAAAGCTTCTTGTTTATTTTTAATTAGAGAAAAATATGTAGTGTTTTATATGGGATAATGTACCTCACCATCTGTACATCCATTTTCAAAATTCTAGATCTGCCCATGCTGACCATGGCATGAGAGAGAAGGGGAAAGAAAAAATATAGAATGGATAGAATCCCTTATATCAGTGATGGACAGAGGAAGAAGTTGAAAGTTGTAGAAAATACACTGATGTTGAAGACCTGGAAGTCACATATGGCAGAGCAAGACAAATAAAGCAACTGGGCAAGGATGAAGGAGACCTGCTGGTGGTTAGAAAGAAATAATCTTATGATGTAGAGAGTAACAATGTTTGGTGAAGACCAAATCAGATGGGCAAAAATTACAGGATGTGCAGGATCATGAGAAAATGTACAAATAAAGGATCCAGTGCTTCAGCAGTTGGTGGCCTTGCTGGGCAGGTTTGGAAAAATTAAATCAGGAAAGCCTCCTGCAAAGATGGCTTGTGAGACTGATTATTTGACAGTGGGATATACAATGATTCAAATTAACTAGGAAGATCTAATTTATGACTGGACAGATTGATGGCAGTTTGGAGTAATTCAATTGTGGAGTTCTTTCAGTTGTGGTATACTAAAATTTGGGGAGTAAGGTACCAGATAGCACCTCATTAGAACTACGTATTTGATTGTAAATGCACAATCAGGGACTCTATGTAACAAAATGTGTATTAGCCAATGACAGCAATAACACATATAAGGTACATTTAAATATGCATACTTTTTTGAAGGCTTTGGATCTATATACCTTTGCAACTATTTCCTCCATCAGTGAACCTGTTCATCCAGCTGGCAATGAATAAAGGCATTCTGGTTATATCACTGGGCACATCTACATGTTCACTAATGTGCTCTAATTACTGCACATTTAGTAGCTGGTTAGCCAACTACTAATTTAATACTCAGTAGCTTGCACTACAATGCAGCACAGTGTTTTTGTGACACTTACTGCACGGTAGCCTAATAACACTGCACGATAGTGTATTAGAATGATTTTTGACCAACACCCTACTGCACAATGGCATTAATCCACTGCATGGTAAGCATGTCTTGTAGATGTACCCACTGTGTCTGTCTACTCAAACTGTGTTGTAGTAGAAGCTAGCAACCCCTTGGGAGTAAAAACAGTAGTCGGCAAGGTGCAGTGTTTGCAAGGAAAGCAGAAGCACTGGGAGTCAAAAATCAAAATGGAATTTTGTCCAAGAGTAAGAAGCCACTATTTACAAAGTGATTGTACTGAAATTACAATTAGCACTATACATGTCTTACTGTGTTCATTCTTCATGTATAATTATGCAGTAAGGATTCTTATAAAAGTGTTTTTGAAACTGGTCACCTGGCACCAGTTGTCTTTCCTGTCTGGTGTAGGGGGCTGGACGCAATTATCTTCCAAGGTCCCTTCTAGCCTTATAATTCATAAATCTATGAATTCATTGAAAAGTAGAAAATGTGCTGATGTAGAGAATTCTGCCCACTAAATATTCAAATGTGATATTTCTATTTATTTTAATTAATAAATGTCTTGAAAACAGATGTTACCTATGGTCTTACTGGAAAGATCAGGGCTTTTAGAAGTGTTGTTCAGTTTTTGCATTTTCCATTTGACTTGTGGACATAGGGGAAGACTTTTTGGTGCGTTTCAGGCACAGCTTTGTAAGAGACAAACTAGCTTGCATATTATGCCCAACTTTGGAGGGACATATTCAGGTGGGCTGAAATACAGGTGAACTAATCAGCAAAATCATGATACCAGCTTATTTCCATTTCAACAGGAACCTTACATTACATATGAAATGAAAAGTTGGAAATCATTCAAAGAAAAATGTGCTTGGTATTTTGAAGGCAATTATCAGTTTAACAGAACTAAAGGCCAGAGGAAATGATTACCATTCAGAAAGCACTGCTCCTTTTTTTCTTAATCAGATATTCCCTGACAAAAACATGAGAAAATGTAGATTTTAACCTTTTAGATATGTATTTCACATGGTTTCTCTCATTACGATGCATCACTATCATCTGAGAAAGCTGCTGTAGTTGACAAATCATAAGTCCTATCATGATTACTAAGGCATTACCATTGTCTTACCAACAAATCAGTTACGGTTATTCCAGGAAGGAAACCCAAAATATTTCAGGTAAATCCCATAGTTTTAAACTGACAGTGAATATTTTAATGAACAGATGTATATAAATAACAGTATTATAGATTTTGCAAAAATGTAAAACTTTTCAAACATGATAAAGCTTAATTAGATGTCATATTTTATGATATATTTTAACCATCAGTAACTATATTAATCACGGCAAGTCTCTTTTTTGTTTAAATGGAACATCATATAAACAGTGCATAAATAATCCTATCATCTGGAAGTAACATGGCTATATCTTAAAAGAGGATTCTTATTCTGCTATTCCCAAATGCTTGTTCACAATATATTTTACAGAGATACAGAAGACATCACACAAGATATCAGCTGGAGATTGTGCTTCAGAATAAATGTGCAAGCTTTGGCTCCAATAGTGCCAAGGATGCCTTCTGCTACAGTAAAACATTGTTCCAAAGCCAAAAAAGGGTGTATATTTCTGCATAACTGTCACTCCAACAGTCATGGAGTGCTAAGCTATAATCCATATTCATTCAAAACAACAAAAGAGAATTTTAAAAGAATAAATGTTAATGCAAATATCATGGAATGAGGTTAGTTAATATTTCATTGTGAAATGGAGCTGCGAAACAGTGTAGAAATTCAAATCTCATGCTACTTGCTCTTTATTGCAAAGTGCATCTACTCCACATAAACTTCTCAAACAGGTTATCTTATCAGTTTTGTGCAGCAGTTACAATTGCCACAAATGGTTCAAATTCAATTTCCACCAAAAGTCTCAGACAAGCAAAACTTCTAAGCCAATAGCAAAAAAAAAAAAAGGCTTTCTGCTACTAGAAAAGATAATTAAACCCATTACTAAAACACAATGGCAAGCCTAATTCTGGAGTCATATGCAAGCTGAGGTTTAGAAACAGTATTTTTCATCGTATTTTGATTTTAGCATAATTTCCTTACACACTGACATGTAAAAGCATAAAAGAGGAAAAGCCAGCTATTTAGATGAGCTGAGCTTATCTATTAAACATGTCACCTGCCGAATATATGTGCAGAGTAGGCACAAGAAAAGATAAGTAACACAAATGCATTTTTCTCAAAAACCTTTCTAGGTAAGCTATTGCAAACATGAAACACCCTCTGGGCAACTTTTGGCATGAGAGTTTTCTCTTGTTATAGCTTGTCTATTCAATTCAAGCAAGCAATTCAACCTCTCAATCTTTTATCCAGCTATGATTTTCCAAACAATTATAAACTTGTTTACAGAAAATACTTTGTTTCAGTTAAAAAGACTAAAACAATATCTTCTAGTCATACCTTATCATTAATACAGATGTTGCCTTATTTTGCTGTTGGTAAGGTTTTACTTAATTTTGACAATTTTAACATAGTCCAGCTATTTGGGTGGTGGATTATTCCACCTTTAATTTATTGTCCTTCTTTTCTACTTCAGTATGTTACCTCATTCCTCATTTTATGCTTAACGCAACAGCATGTTAAAAACTCACTTCTCATAAACTTCAGTAGTGGATCGGGACACTCAGAACCCCACAAAAGTACTTAGCAACTTTCAAGAATGAGCTATAACAATAATATAATCATACTTTTAAAGGCATTTATTGTGTTGGTGATAAATTCCTTTTTTCATTCACTTCGGCATCACAAGCATCTTTTAAAAATATCCACTAGCAGAACTTAAACATACTCAGCTTGAACTACTTCACTCATCTGATTCTATTAACCTCAATATTTCTATTAGGTCCCATATTTGTGGAACAAATTCTTCTCTCATTTACACTGACATAAATCAGGGCAATTTCCCCAATTTGCAACAGAGTGACTAAGGTCATACTTAAGCTTCATAAATTTCATTAAATTAATATTTAAAATTTCACTTTCTTTACACATAGACAGAAATTAGGATGGTCCATGAATGATACATTGGACTGCTATAGTGAGACTGGGTTTAATTCCCACTCTTACATAAATATTTTTCATGATTAGGGGAAAGTCTAGGGAACTTTCTGAATCGATTCAGAGAGATTTCGGGAAAACTGATTCAGACACAGACACAGCTTTAAATGTTTTTTCTACATACCTCAAAGTAGCAGGTGGCTTGTGAACGCTGCAATGCTGGGGCACATGGAGTGTCCCACAGAAGCATGGCGGGCTCCCCAGTATGCTTGGCATCAGACCTGGAAGTGGACCAGAAGCACTTCCAATCTATTTCCAGGTCTGCTGGAGAGCGCATTGCCCACCGCTGCACTCGCTCCTCCGCATCTCCCCAGCTTGGTGACTGGTGCCTCCTGGGTCTGGAGAGGCACCCAGGGTCCTCCCACAGCTGATTGCCAAGCCAGGGAGGTGTGTGGGGGGGGGCCGCAAACTCCCCAGTGGACTCAGAAATAGAGCGAAAGTACTTCCAGTCCACTTCTGGGTGCTGCCGAGCATGCAGGGGGAGGGGCCTGTGCTTCTGTGGGATGTTCCATCTGCCCCAGCATCACAGTGTTCATGAGCCACGCTGGTACCTTAAGGTATGTAGAAAAAACTTTTAAAGCTGTGTCTATGTCCAAATCGTTAATTCTCTGAATCAGCATCAAATCTTCAGATTCAGATTTGGCAAAAACAAATCTGGGACAGTGATCTGAATCAACTAATAGAATCATTGTCCCTGATTCAGGCCAAATCCAAATTGAACACGGCCCATTCTGCACACTGGTCAGTCTTTTCTCACACAAAGCAAAGGAGGTACTGTTGTCTTAATACTCATTATCCCAATGTTTAGAGCACTCGTATGATAGATCCATAATCAAATCTCTCCTCAATCTAATTTGGACCTGAGATTTAAACCCAGTTCATCCATCTCCAAAGAATACATCTAATTATTGGGTTATTAGAAAGTCTGGGGTAGAGTTGTTTTAATTCTCATGTTAAAGTTGTTTCACCATGTACAAAATATTTAAGTATTCAGTGGATCAGTGCCTAGAATTTGGGTCTCTTTAGTATACTGGTTCCCAGACTATAGTCATACTTTGGCCATATGGCCCTGCATGTAAGATATTCTGCTGAGAGATAAGAGATCTGGGCTCCAAATCTGGAGGAAAATAAATCTGAAAGTGCGCCATTCAACATTACAAATGAGTTCTTTAATGCAAGAACACTGAGCTGAAATATACCACCAGACTGTTTTGAGCAACATCTAACATGAGCAATATACTCTGAACATTTACTGGATCAGTTCATGAAGAAGGATAAAGGCAGGGACATCCTAATTTGTAAATTCCTCCTTGGTTTAAGTCAGGACTGTCCAAATGGTGGTCCAGGGGCTGCATATGGCCAGGCAGCTGCCTGGCCACCACTCCCCTCATGGCTCCGCCTGTTGTAGTGTCTGTGCTGAGGTTTCTGATGCAGGGCAGCATAGTGAGGAGGCTACCTGTGTGGCAGCACCAGTGGAGGACTTGAGTGGTGGGGCTTGTACTGATTGCACAGCAGTGGTGTGTGGGGGCAGGAGGGCTGTATTTGCTAAGGAGGTGCTTGCAACAGGGGGTCTTGCATGGCTGGAGGTGAGGGCTCATGCTGCTTGTGGGTCAGTGACAGGAAGGAATATCCTTTGTAGTGGTCATGCTTGGAAGGGGAGAGGATGAGGGCTTGCCTACATGGTGTTAGCAAGGGAGGGACTCATATGGCAGTGGAAGACTAAATGAAGCAAGAATCCCAGGGGCCCCATGAGCCCCCCACAGCATGAAGCCCACCTGATATAAAGACCAGTCCCTGCAATCTGTGTGGCATGTGGCCCCCAACCACTCTGAAGTTGGAAAGGCCTGGTTTAAGTGACAATCTATCCACTGTTTTCAGGATGATTGTCTACATGGGCAACAGCAGAAATTGTGGTGGAAAATGGATGGAAACTTTGCTGCCTACAAAATGTAGACACTTCTATGTCCACCAGAAGGTGAACAGGTGGTCTAAAGACTGATATTTTGTACTTATGCGAATAAAATGGAGATAGGAGACTAATGGCTAGATCCAAATTGTTCTTGTAAGTTTTTCCACATCAGCAGTGCAACACCTAAACCTTAGGCACTTTGTCCCAATAGGTGATTCAAATTCTTGGATTTGATAGCTAGAACCCTATAGAGTCACTGGCAGGCATATCTATATTTCCTCCTTGCCATTCAAAAGACTGCTGCCAAATTATAAGCCCCTTGCATGAAAGAAACTACAGAAGTATTATTATTCCAGACGCATGTTAGTCAGAGTGAGATTAAAACATGGTCATATCCTCTCATATTATAATGCAATGTTTTTTGCTGTCCCCTTTGGAAGCAGGAAGCACCCTGACAACTGGAGTACTGCATCCAGTTCTGGGCGCCGCGCTTCAGGAGGGATGTGGACAACATTGAGAGGGTCCCAAGAAGGGCCACTCACATGATCGGGGGCAGTACGGCAGGCCCTATGAGGAGAGGCTATGGGACCTGAACCTGTTCAGCCTCCACAAGAGAAGGCTGAGAGGAAATCTGGTGACCATCTATAAACTTGCCAAGGGGGACCAGCAGGCAATGGGAGAGTCCCTGTTCCCCCGAGCACTACTGGGAGTAACAAGGAATAATGGCCATAAGTTGACTGAGAGTAGATTCAGACTAGACATTAGGAGGCACAACTTCACAGACAGGATGGCTAGGAGCTGGAACCAACTTCCAAGGGAAGTGGTGCTCGCTCCTACCCTGGGGGTCTTCAAAAGGAGGCTAGATAATCACCTAGCTGGGGTCTTTTAACTCCAGCATTCTTTCCTGCCCATGGCAGGGGTTGGACTTGATGATCGACTCAGCTCCCTTCTGACCCTAACAACTATAAGACTGAAACTTATTTGGTTTGTTTCTAAGATCAAGATTTTTTCCTCAGTCTAATCCATGGCACCAGCTATCAAGCCTATAAGGGTGCAGTTATGTCTGCAAGCAAGTCCTGGATGAACATCATGCTAACATTTCTTTTTCACCCAATATCAAATGAAATCTAGTTTTCTTTTATAGGCAGCACCATAATTTTTTTTGAGTAGCTGAAAACATTAAAAGCCAAGCAATAGTTGATTACATGCTTGGACTTTAATGTGACAACATCTGAATAATCTGAGTGAAAATGTAGATATAAGTAGTATTAGTTTTTTGACAGGCTATAGTATGAAGTGTCTTTGGTGCTTCTTTTAAAAGGACTTTTTGTATACATATAACTTTTGATTGCCTTATAAAATGAATAATGAGAGATAAAGTGTTTACTTTTTATATACACAATTTCTGGAAAGATTGAGTTTTAAATCTATTCAGAATCTTAGAAATTTTATGCAGTATCACAATATGAAAGTGCAAGAACAATAAAGTTTAAGAATGGAGGTGAATTAGGTAATGATATTTTAAGCTTTGATAATATTTGAAAAAACATGATAACTTAGTGCCACATACAGGCCAGGTACAGACATCATGCTTCTACTGGTATAAATGATCGGAAACCAGTTGATACCCATAACAGAATGAAAGTTTAGCACACAGACTGGTTTTAAACTGGTGGAACCCAGTCTAAGATTTGCTTTCCCTCTCTCAACTCCCTCAAAGAGTGAATGTGTTTGTTTGCTAGTGATCTAAACTATGCCACTTACAGAAAACCACATAACTTAGATCTGTTCCACTTCAGGCTTATTCATCGATTAAACATGGAATTAGGGTCGGAAGAGAACTTGTAGATCATCAGGTCCGACCCCCTGCCCTGGGCAGCAGAGAAAAACTGGGCTCAAATGACCCCAACCAGATAGACGTCAAGCCTCCTCTTAAAGACCCCCAGGGTACGATCCATCACCACTTCCCTTGGAAGTTGGTTCCAGATCCTAGCTGCCCTGACTGTGAAGTAGTACCTTCAGATGTCTAGTCTAAACCTACCCTCTAACAACTTGTGGCCATTATTCCTTGTTACCCCAGGGGGAGCTAGGGGGAACAAGGTCTCTCCCAAACCCTGCTGGTCCCCCCTAGTGAGTTTATAGAAGGCCACCAGGTCCCCCCTCAGCCTTCTCTTGTGAAGGCTGAACAGGTTAAGGTCCCGTAGCCTCTCTTTGTAGGGTCTGCCCTGCTGTCCCCAGATCATGCAGCTAGCCTTCCTCTGGACCCTCTCAATGCTGTCCACATCCCTCCTGACATGCGGCACCCAGAACTGAACTCAGCACTCCAGCTGTGGCCTGACCAGTGCTGCATAGAGGGGGAATATCACCTCCTTGGACCTGCTTGAGATGCATCTGTGGATGTACGACAAGGTATGGTTAGCCCTACAGACTGTGACCTCGCATTGTCGGCTCATGTTCATCTTGGAGTCAATAATGACTCCAAGATTTCTTTCTGCCACTGTGCTCTCGAGAAGGGAGTTTCCCAGCTTATAAGTGTGCTGCTGGTTCCTACTGCCCAAGTGCAGCACCCTGCACTTGTCAGTATTGAAACCCATCCTATTTTCATTAGCCCACCCCTGT